>NC_090281.1:66549442-66853966 GCF_037392515.1 Haliotis asinina | reverse complement strand
CAGACGTGTACCAACAACGATAGGTGCTATTGCATACCACACGGGCGTGCCTTTTGAAAAGAAGTAGGTACAAAATCCGGCCCGCAGTAGTTAAGATCATACTTTTAGGGATCATTTCTATAGTATGCATCGCCATGACTTCAGGTAAAACTGACAGTCTACCAAACCACGAGGACGATAGACAGTCTCTCTTTCTGAGCGCGAAGCCAACCAGGGTGAGTGCCATCTGAGGTTAGTAACCCTGGTTCTTGATGACCGTTCCTCTCAGTCACATGTGGCAGAGATGGAGGGAAGAGAGGCATTCTGAGTGGTTTGGCCAACCCCATTTTCATCTGTCTCAATAAATGCCAGTTAGCAAACCTCATATAACGCTCCCTGAGTCTTATAACGCATTGGATATAGTACACAACTGCTCTGACATCTGTCAGCAAGGAAGAATTGCAAAACGACAATTCATGGAGGTGTAAAAACAAAGGAAGGTTCAGGCGAGGCTCGAACTCGCGGCCTTCTGCGTGTGAAGCAGACGTGATAACCACTACACCACTGAACCTTAGCTGTCATGGCACACGTATTTGTAATGACCTATACCTGTCGCTGACACTGACACAACACAAGCCGGGGATATGCTGAGGGCCCACGTACATGTTAAAGGGAGAGAAGTAGGAAAGAATTAATCTGTAAGAAGCCCGCTTCACTTGTGGTAGGTTTCAAGTTGAGAAAGAGAGTTGTGCTTATTGCAAGATATAATGCAACCCCAAGAAAAAATAAGGTTCCGGCGAGGCTCGAACTCGCGGCCTTCTGCGTGTTAAGCAGACGTGATAACCACTACACCACGGAACCAGTTGCAAGCCTTTGGAGAAACAAGCTAAATCTCTTCCAGGTGATATAGCTTGAGCATATTTTTCTCTGCTACTTCATTTCCTTACATTAATAAGGTTTGAACATATCCAAAAACACAACTTTGCACAATGGAATCATCAGTCGGAGCTTATATAAAGAGGATTTGGGTGGGGCTAATTAAGGTGTAATGATGTGCGATCACACCAAGTCTCCTTCTGGTTCTTCCAACTTGGATGTTGACACTGGAGCAGTCACAGTCACAATCATACCCACGGTCAATGGGAGATAACCACCAATACGCTGTAATCACAAAACAATTTACATTGACAAAACACTTGATCAGTTGAGATTGCCTGTACTCTATGTGCTTTTTTCAGTTAATCACAAACGTGGAATGAATCCGAAGAGCACACAGGTGGCCCTGTCTACGACAGATTGTCGTGCTGGAGATTTTTCCAGACGTGTACCAACAACGATAGGTGCTATTGCATACCACACGGGCGTGCCTTTTGAAAAGAAGTAGGTACAAAATCCGGCACGCAGTTGTTAAGATCATACTTTTAGGGATCATTTCTATAGTATGCATCGCCATGACTTCAGGTAAAACTGACAGTCTACCAAACCACGAGGACGATAGACAGTCTCTCTTTCTGAGCGCGAAGCCAACCAGGGTGAGTGCCATCTGAGGTTAGTAACCCTGGTTCTTGATGACCGTTCCTCTCAGTCACATGTGGCAGAGATGGAGGGAAGAGAGGCATTCTGAGTGGTTTGGCCAACCCCATTTTCATCTGTCTCAATAAATGCCAGTTAGCAAACCTCATATAACGCTCCCTGAGTCTTATAACGCATTGGATATAGTACACAACTGCTCTGACATCTGTCAGCAAGGAAGAATTGCAAAACGACAATTCATGGAGGTGTAAAAACAAAGGAAGGTTCAGGCGAGGCTCGAACTCGCAGCCTTCTGAGTGTGAAGCAGACGTGATAACCACTACACCACTGAACCTTAGCTGTCATGGCACACGTATTTGTAATGACCTATACCTGTCGCTGACACTGACACAACACAAGCCGGGGATATGCTGAGGGCCCACGTACATGTTAAAGGGAGAGAAGTAGGAAAGAATTAATCTGTAAGAAGCCCGCTTCACTTGTGGTAGGTTTCAAGTTGAGAAAGAGAGTTGTGCTTATTGCAAGATATAATGCAACCCCAAGAAAAAATAAGGTTCCGGCGAGGCTCGAACTCGCGGCCTTCTGCGTGTTAAGCAGACGTGATAACCACTACACCACGGAACCAGTTGCAAGCCTTTGGAGAAACAAGCTAAATCTCTTCCAGGTGATATAGCTTGAGCATAGTCTTCTCTGCTACTTCATTTCCTTACATTAATAAGGTTTGAACATATCCAAAAACACAACTTCGCACAGTGGAATCATGAGTCGGAGCTTATATAAAGAGGATTTGGGTGGGGCTAATTAAGGTGTAATGATGTGCGATCACACCAAGTCTCCTTCTGGTTCTTCCAACTTGGATGTTGACACTGGAGCAGTCACAGTCACAATCATACCCACGGTCAATGGGAGATAACCACCAATACGCTGTAATCACAAAACAATTTACATTGACAAAACACTTGATCAGTTGAGATTGCCTGTACTCTATGTGCTTTTTTCAGTTAATCACAAACGTGGAATGAATCCGAAGAGCACACAGGTGGCCCTGTCTACGACAGATTGTCGTGCTGGAGATTTTTCCAGACGTGTACCAACAACGATAGGTGCTATTGCATACCACACGGGCGTGCCTTTTGAAAAGAAGTAGGTACAAAATCCGGCCCGCAGTAGTTAAGATCATACTTTTAGGGATCATTTCTATAGTATGCATCGCCATGACTTCAGGTAAAACTGACAGTCTACCAAACCACGAGGACGATAGACAGTCTCTCTTTCTGCGCGCGAAGCCAACCAGGGTGAGTGCCATCTGAGGTTAGTAACCCTGGTTCTTGATGACCGTTCCTCTCAGTCACATGTGGCAGAGATGGAGGGAAGAGAGGCATTCTGAGTGGTTTGGCCAACCCCATTTTCATCTGTCTCAATAAATGCCAGTTAGCAAACCTCATATAACGCTCCCTGAGTCTTATAACGCATTGGATATAGTACACAACTGCTCTGACATCTGTCAGCAAGGAAGAATTGCAAAACGACAATTCATGGAGGTGTAAAAACAAAGGAAGGTTCAGGCGAGGCTCGAACTCGCGGCCTTCTGCGTGTGAAGCAGACGTGATAACCACTACACCACTGAACCTTAGCTGTCATGGCACACGTATTTGTAATGACCTATACCTGTCGCTGACACTGACACAACACAAGCCGGGGATATGCTGAGGGCCCACGTACATGTTAAAGGGAGAGAAGTAGGAAAGAATTAATCTGTAAGAAGCCCGCTTCACTTGTGGTAGGTTTCAAGTTGAGAAAGAGAGTTGTGCTTATTGCAAGATATAATGCAACCCCAAGAAAAAATAAGGTTCCGGCGAGGCTCGAACTCGCGGCCTTCTGCGTGTTAAGCAGACGTGATAACCACTACACCACGGAACCAGTTGCAAGCCTTTGGAGAAACAAGCTAAATCTCTTCCAGGTGATATAGCTTGAGCATATTTTTCTCTGCTACTTCATTTCCTTACATTAATAAGGTTTGAACATATCCAAAAACACAACTTTGCACAATGGAATCATGAGTCGGAGCTTATATAAAGAGGATTTGGGTGGGGCTAATTAAGGTGTAATGATGTGCGATCACACCAAGTCTCCTTCTGGTTCTTCCAACTTGGATGTTGACACTGGAGCAGTCACAGTCACAATCATACCCACGGTCAATGGGAGATAACCACCAATACGCTGTAATCACAAAACAATTTACATTGACAAAACACTTGATCAGTTGAGATTGCCTGTACTCTATGTGCTTTTTTCAGTTAATCACAAACGTGGAATGAATCCGAAGAGCACACAGGTGGCCCTGTCTACGACAGATTGTCGTGCTGGAGATTTTTTTCCAGACGTGTACCAACAACGATAGGTGCTATTGCATACCACACGGGCGTGCCTTTTGAAAAGAAGTAGGTACAAAATCCGGCCCGCAGTAGTTAAGATCATACTTTTAGGGATCATTTCTATAGTATGCATCGCCATGACTTCAGGTAAAACTGACAGTCTACCAAACCACGAGGACGATAGACAGTCTCTCTTTCTGAGCGCGAAGCCAACCAGGGTGAGTGCCATCTGAGGTTAGTAACCCTGGTTCTTGATGACCGTTCCTCTCAGTCACATGTGGCAGAGATGGAGGGAAGAGAGGCATTCTGAGTGGTTTGGCCAACCCCATTTTCATCTGTCTCAATAAATGCCAGTTAGCAAACCTCATATAACGCTCCCTGAGTCTTATAACGCATTGGATATAGTACACAACTGCTCTGACATCTGTCAGCAAGGAAGAATTGCAAAACGACAATTCATGGAGGTGTAAAAACAAAGGAAGGTTCAGGCGAGGCTCGAACTCGCGGCCTTCTGCGTGTGAAGCAGACGTGATAACCACTACACCACTGAACCTTAGCTGTCATGGCACACGTATTTGTAATGACCTATACCTGTCGCTGACACTGACACAACACAAGCCGGGGATATGCTGAGGGCCCACGTACATGTTAAAGGGAGAGAAGTAGGAAAGAATTAATCTGTAAGAAGCCCGCTTCACTTGTGGTAGGTTTCAAGTTGAGAAAGAGAGTTGTGCTTATTGCAAGATATAATGCAACCCCAAGAAAAAATAAGGTTCCGGCGAGGCTCGAACTCGCGGCCTTCTGCGTGTTAAGCAGACGTGATAACCACTACACCACGGAACCAGTTGCAAGCCTTTGGAGAAACAAGCTAAATCTCTTCCAGGTGATATAGCTTGAGCATATTCTTCTCTGCTACTTCATTTCCTTACATTAATAAGGTTTGAACATATCCAAAAACACAACTTTGCACAATGGAATCATGAGTCGGAGCTTATATAAAGAGGATTTGGGTGGGGCTAATTAAGGTGTAATGATGTGCGATCACACCAAGTCTCCTTCTGGTTCTTCCAACTTGGATGTTGACACTGGAGCAGTCACAGTCACAATCATACCCACGGTCAATGGGAGATAACCACCAATACGCTGTAATCACAAAACAATTTACATTGACAAAACACTTGATCAGTTGAGATTGCCTGTACTCTATGTGCTTTTTTCAGTTAATCACAAACGTGGAATGAATCCGAAGAGCACACAGGTGGCCCTGTCTACGACAGATTGTCGTGCTGGAGATTTTTCCAGACGTGTACCAACAACGATAGGTGCTATTGCATACCACACGGGCGTGCCTTTTGAAAAGAAGTAGGTACAAAATCCGGCCCGCAGTAGTTAAGATCATACTTTTAGGGATCATTTCTATAGTATGCATCGCCATGACTTCAGGTAAAACTGACAGTCTACCAAACCACGAGGACGATAGACAGTCTCTCTTTCTGAGCGCGAAGCCAACCAGGGTGAGTGCCATCTGAGGTTAGTAACCCTGGTTCTTGATGACCGTTCCTCTCAGTCACATGTGGCAGAGATGGAGGGAAGAGAGGCATTCTGAGTGGTTTGGCCAACCCCATTTTCATCTGTCTCAATAAATGCCAGTTAGCAAACCTCATATAACGCTCCCTGAGTCTTATAACGCATTGGATATAGTACACAACTGCTCTGACATCTGTCAGCAAGGAAGAATTGCAAAACGACAATTCATGGAGGTGTAAAAACAAAGGAAGGTTCAGGCGAGGCTCGAACTCGCGGCCTTCTGAGTGTGAAGCAGACGTGATAACCACTACACCACTGAACCTTAGCTGTCATGGCACACGTATTTGTAATGACCTATACCTGTCGCTGACACTGACACAACACAAGCCGGGGATATGCTGAGGGCCCACGTACATGTTAAAGGGAGAGAAGTAGGAAAGAATTAATCTGTAAGAAGCCCGCTTCACTTGTGGTAGGTTTCAAGTTGAGAAAGAGAGTTGTGCTTATTGCAAGATATAATGCAACCCCAAGAAAAAATAAGGTTCCGGCGAGGCTCGAACTCGCGGCCTTCTGCGTGTTAAGCAGACGTGATAACCACTACACCACGGAACCAGTTGCAAGCCTTTGGAGAAACAAGCTAAATCTCTTCCAGGTGATATAGCTTGAGCATAGTCTTCTCTGCTACTTCATTTCCTTACATTAATAAGGTTTGAACATATCCAAAAACACAACTTCGCACAGTGGAATCATGAGTCGGAGCTTATATAAAGAGGATTTGGGTGGGGCTAATTAAGGTGTAATGATGTGCGATCACACCAAGTCTCCTTCTGGTTCTTCCAACTTGGATGTTGACACTGGAGCAGTCACAGTCACAATCATACCCACGGTCAATGGGAGATAACCACCAATACGCTGTAATCACAAAACAATTTACATTGACAAAACACTTGATCAGTTGAGATTGCCTGTACTCTATGTGCTTTTTTCAGTTAATCACAAACGTGGAATGAATCCGAAGAGCACACAGGTGGCCCTGTCTACGACAGATTGTCGTGCTGGAGATTTTTCCAGACGTGTACCAACAACGATAGGTGCTATTGCATACCACACGGGCGTGCCTTTTGAAAAGAAGTAGGTACAAAATCCGGCCCGCAGTAGTTAAGATCATACTTTTAGGGATCATTTCTATAGTATGCATCGCCATGACTTCAGGTAAAACTGACAGTCTACCAAACCACGAGGACGATAGACAGTCTCTCTTTCTGAGCGCGAAGCCAACCAGGGTGAGTGCCATCTGAGGTTAGTAACCCTGGTTCTTGATGACCGTTCCTCTCAGTCACATGTGGCAGAGATGGAGGGAAGAGAGGCATTCTGAGTGGTTTGGCCAACCCCATTTTCATCTGTCTCAATAAATGCCAGTTAGCAAACCTCATATAACGCTCCCTGAGTCTTATAACGCATTGGATATAGTACACAACTGCTCTGACATCTGTCAGCAAGGAAGAATTGCAAAACGACAATTCATGGAGGTGTAAAAACAAAGGAAGGTTCAGGCGAGGCTCGAACTCGCGGCCTTCTGAGTGTGAAGCAGACGTGATAACCACTACACCACTGAACCTTAGCTGTCATGGCACACGTATTTGTAATGACCTATACCTGTCGCTGACACTGACACAACACAAGCCGGGGATATGCTGAGGGCCCACGTACATGTTAAAGGGAGAGAAGTAGGAAAGAATTAATCTGTAAGAAGCCCGCTTCACTTGTGGTAGGTTTCAAGTTGAGAAAGAGAGTTGTGCTTATTGCAAGATATAATGCAACCCCAAGAAAAAATAAGGTTCCGGCGAGGCTCGAACTCGCGGCCTTCTGCGTGTTAAGCAGACGTGATAACCACTACACCACGGAACCAGTTGCAAGCCTTTGGAGAAACAAGCTAAATCTCTTCCAGGTGATATAGCTTGAGCATATTCTTCTCTGCTACTTCATTTCCTTACATTAATAAGGTTTGAACATATCCAAAAACACAACTCTGCACAATGGAATCATGAGTCGGAGCATATATAAAGAGGATTTGGGTGGGGCTAATTAAGGTGTAATGATGTGCGATCACACCAAGTCTCCTTCTGGTTCTTCCAACTTGGATGTTGACACTGGAGCAGTCACAGTCACAATCATACCCACGGTCAATGGGAGATAACCACCAATACGCTGTAATCACAAAACAATTTACATTGACAAAACACTTGATCAGTTGAGATTGCCTGTACTCTATGTGCTTTTTTCAGTTAATCACAAACGTGGAATGAATCCGAAGAGCACACAGGTGGCCCTGTCTACGACAGATTGTCGTGCTGGAGATTTTTCCAGACGTGTACCAACAACGATAGGTGCTATTGCATACCACACGGGCGTGCCTTTTGAAAAGAAGTAGGTACAAAATCCGGCCCGCAGTAGTTAAGATCATACTTTTAGGGATCATTTCTATAGTATGCATCGCCATGACTTCAGGTAAAACTGACAGTCTACCAAACCACGAGGACGATAGACAGTCTCTCTTTCTGAGCGCGAAGCCAACCGGGGTGAGTGCCATCTGAGGTTAGTAACCCTGGTTCTTGATGACCGTTCCTCTCAGTCACATGTGGCAGAGATGGAGGGAAGAGAGGCATTCTGAGTGGTTTGGCCAACCCCATTTTCATCTGTCTCAATAAATGCCAGTTAGCAAACCTCATATAACGCTCCCTGAGTCTTATAACGCATTGGATATAGTACACAACTGCTCTGACATCTGTCAGCAAGGAAGAATTGCAAAACGACAATTCATGGAGGTGTAAAAACAAAGGAAGGTTCAGGCGAGGCTCGAACTCGCGGCCTTCTGAGTGTGAAGCAGACGTGATAACCACTACACCACTGAACCTTAGCTGTCATGGCACACGTATTTGTAATGACCTATACCTGTCGCTGACACTGACACAACACAAGCCGGGGATATGCTGAGGGCCCACGTACATGTTAAAGGGAGAGAAGTAGGAAAGAATTAATCTGTAAGAAGCCCGCTTCACTTGTGGTAGGTTTCAAGTTGAGAAAGAGAGTTGTGCTTATTGCAAGATATAATGCAACCCCAAGAAAAAATAAGGTTCCGGCGAGGCTCGAACTCGCGGCCTTCTGCGTGTTAAGCAGACGTGATAACCACTACACCACGGAACCAGTTGCAAGCCTTTGGAGAAACAAGCTAAATCTCTTCCAGGTGATATAGCTTGAGCATATTTTTCTCTGCTACTTCATTTCCTTACATTAATAAGGTTTGAACATATCCAAAAACACAACTTTGCACAATGGAATCATGAGTCGGAGCTTATATAAAGAGGATTTGGGTGGGGCTAATTAAGGTGTAATGATGTGCGATCACACCAAGTCTCCTTCTGGTTCTTCCAACTTGGATGTTGACACTGGAGCAGTCACAGTCACAATCATACCCACGGTCAATGGGAGATAACCACCAATACGCTGTAATCACAAAACAATTTACATTGAGAAAACACTTGATCAGTTGAGATTGCCTGTACTCTATGTGCTTTTTTCAGTTAATCACAAACGTGGAATGAATCCGAAGAGCACACAGGTGGCCCTGTCTACGACAGATTGTCGTGCTGGAGATTTTTCCAGACGTGTACCAACAACGATAGGTGCTATTGCATACCACACGGGCGTGCCTTTTGAAAAGAAGTAGGTACAAAATCCGGCCCGCAGTAGTTAAGATCATACTTTTATGGATCATTTCTATAGTATGCATCGCCATGACTTCAGGTAAAACTGACAGTCTACCAAACCACGAGGACGATAGACAGTCTCACTTTCTGAGCGCGAAGCCAACCAGGGTGAGTGCCATCTGAGGTTAGTAACCCTGGTTCTTGATGACCGTTCCTCTCAGTCACATGTGGCAGAGATGGAGGGAAGAGAGGCATTCTGAGTGGTTTGGCCAACCCCATTTTCATCTGTCTCAATAAATGCCAGTTAGCAAACCTCATATAACGCTCCCTGAGTCTTATAACGCATTGGATATAGTACACAACTGCTCTGACATCTGTCAGCAAGGAAGAATTGCAAAACGACAATTCATGGAGGTGTAAAAACAAAGGAAGGTTCAGGCGAGGCTCGAACTCGCGGCCTTCTGCGTGTGAAGCAGACGTGATAACCACTACACCACTGAACCTTAGCTGTCATGGCACACGTATTTGTAATGACCTATACCTGTCGCTGACACTGACACAACACAAGCCGGGGATATGCTGAGGGCCCACGTACATGTTAAAGGGAGAGAAGTAGGAAAGAATTAATCTGTAAGAAGCCCGCTTCACTTGTGGTAGGTTTCAAGTTGAGAAAGAGAGTTGTGCTTATTGCAAGATATAATGCAACCCCAAGAAAAAATAAGGTTCCGGCGAGGCTCGAACTCGCGGCCTTCTGCGTGTTAAGCAGACGTGATAACCACTACACCACGGAACCAGTTGCAAGCCTTTGGAGAAACAAGCTAAATCTCTTCCAGGTGATATAGCTTGAGCATATTCTTCTCTGCTACTTCATTTCCTTACATTAATAAGGTTTGAACATATCCAAAAACACAACTTTGCACAATGGAATCATGAGTCGGAGCTTATATAAAGAGGATTTGGGTGGGGCTAATTAAGGTGTAATGATGTGCGATCACACCAAGTCTCCTTCTGGTTCTTCCAACTTGGATGTTGACACTGGAGCAGTCACAGTCACAATCATACCCACGGTCAATGGGAGATAACCACCAATACGCTGTAATCACAAAACAATTTACATTGACAAAGCACTTGATCAGTTGAGATTGCCTGTACTCTATGTGCTTTTTTCAGTTAATCACAAACGTGGAATGAATCCGAAGAGCACACAGGTGGCCCTGTCTACGACAGATTGTCGTGCTGGAGATTTTTCCAGACGTGTACCAACAACGATAGGTGCTATTGCATACCACACGGGCGTGCCTTTTGAAAAGAAGTAGGTACAAAATCCGGCCCGCAGTAGTTAAGATCATACTTTTAGGGATCATTTCTATAGTATGCATCGCCATGACTTCAGGTAAAACTGACAGTCTACCAAACCACGAGGACGATAGACAGTCTCTCTTTCTGAGCGCGAAGCCAACCAGGGTGAGTGCCATCTGAGGTTAGTAACCCTGGTTCTTGATGACCGTTCCTCTCAGTCACATGTGGCAGAGATGGAGGGAAGAGAGGCATTCTGAGTGGTTTGGCCAACCCCATTTTCATCTGTCTCAATAAATGCCAGTTAGCAAAACTCATATAACGCTCCCTGAGTCTTATAACGCATTGGATATAGTACACAACTGCTCTGACATCTGTCAGCAAGGAAGAATTGCAAAACGACAATTCATGGAGGTGTAAAAACAAAGGAAGGTTCAGGCGAGGCTCGAACTCGCGGCCTTCTGCGTGTGAAGCAGACGTGATAACCACTACACCACTGAACCTTAGCTGTCATGGCACACGTATTTGTAATGACCTATACCTGTCGCTGACACTGACACAACACAAGCCGGGGATATGCTGAGGGCCCACGTACATGTTAAAGGGAGAGAAGTAGGAAAGAATTAATCTGTAAGAAGCCCGCTTCACTTGTGGTAGGTTTCAAGTTGAGAAAGAGAGTTGTGCTTATTGCAAGATATAATGCAACCCCAAGAAAAAATAAGGTTCCGGCGAGGCTCGAACTCGCGGCCTTCTGCGTGTTAAGCAGACGTGATAACCACTACACCACGGAACCAGTTGCAAGCCTTTGGAGAAACAAGCTAAATCTCTTCCAGGTGATATAGCTTGAGCATATTCTTCTCTGCTACTTCATTTCCTTACATTAATAAGGTTTGAACATATCCAAAAACACAACTTTGCACAATGGAATCATGAGTCGGAGCTTATATAAAGAGGATTTGGGTGGGGCTAATTAAGGTGTAATGATGTGCGATCACACCAAGTCTCCTTCTGGTTCTTCCAACTTGGATGTTGACACTGGAGCAGTCACAGTCACAATCATACCCACGGTCAATGGGAGATAACCACCAATACGCTGTAATCACAAAACAATTTACATTGACAAAACACTTGATCAGTTGAGATTGCCTGTACTCTATGTGCTTTTTTCAGTTAATCACAAACGTGGAATGAATCCGAAGAGCACACAGGTGGCCCTGTCTACGACAGATTGTCGTGCTGGAGATTTTTCCAGACGTGTACCAACAACGATAGGTGCTATTGCATACCACACGGGCGTGCCTTTTGAAAAGAAGTAGGTACAAAATCCGGCACGCAGTTGTTAAGATCATACTTTTAGGGATCATTTCTATAGTATGCATCGCCATGACTTCAGGTAAAACTGACAGTCTACCAAACCACGAGGACGATAGACAGTCTCTCTTTCTGAGCGCGAAGCCAACCAGGGTGAGTGCCATCTGAGGTTAGTAACCCTGGTTCTTGATGACCGTTCCTCTCAGTCACATGTGGCAGAGATGGAGGGAAGAGAGGCATTCTGAGTGGTTTGGCCAACCCCATTTTCATCTGTCTCAATAAATGCCAGTTAGCAAACCTCATATAACGCTCCCTGAGTCTTATAACGCATTGGATATAGTACACAACTGCTCTGACATCTGTCAGCAAGGAAGAATTGCAAAACGACAATTCATGGAGGTGTAAAAACAAAGGAAGGTTCAGGCGAGGCTCGAACTCGCAGCCTTCTGAGTGTGAAGCAGACGTGATAACCACTACACCACTGAACCTTAGCTGTCATGGCACACGTATTTGTAATGACCTATACCTGTCGCTGACACTGACACAACACAAGCCGGGGATATGCTGAGGGCCCACGTACATGTTAAAGGGAGAGAAGTAGGAAAGAATTAATCTGTAAGAAGCCCGCTTCACTTGTGGTAGGTTTCAAGTTGAGAAAGAGAGTTGTGCTTATTGCAAGATATAATGCAACCCCAAGAAAAAATAAGGTTCCGGCGAGGCTCGAACTCGCGGCCTTCTGCGTGTTAAGCAGACGTGATAACCACTACACCACGGAACCAGTTGCAAGCCTTTGGAGAAACAAGCTAAATCTCTTCCAGGTGATATAGCTTGAGCATATTTTTCTCTGCTACTTCATTTCCTTACATTAATAAGGTTTGAACATATCCAAAAACACAACTTTGCACAATGGAATCATGAGTCGGAGCTTATATAAAGAGGATTTGGGTGGGGCTAATTAAGGTGTAATGATGTGCGATCACACCAAGTCTCCTTCTGGTTCTTCCAACTTGGATGTTGACACTGGAGCAGTCACAGTCACAATCATACCCACGGTCAATGGGAGATAACCACCAATACGCTGTAATCACAAAACAATTTACATTGAGAAAACACTTGATCAGTTGAGATTGCCTGTACTCTATGTGCTTTTTTCAGTTAATCACAAACGTGGAATGAATCCGAAGAGCACACAGGTGGCCCTGTCTACGACAGATTGTCGTGCTGGAGATTTTTCCAGACGTGTACCAACAACGATAGGTGCTATTGCATACCACACGGGCGTGCCTTTTGAAAAGAAGTAGGTACAAAATCCGGCCCGCAGTAGTTAAGATCATACTTTTATGGATCATTTCTATAGTATGCATCGCCATGACTTCAGGTAAAACTGACAGTCTACCAAACCACGAGGACGATAGACAGTCTCACTTTCTGAGCGCGAAGCCAACCAGGGTGAGTGCCATCTGAGGTTAGTAACCCTGGTTCTTGATGACCGTTCCTCTCAGTCACATGTGGCAGAGATGGAGGGAAGAGAGGCATTCTGAGTGGTTTGGCCAACCCCATTTTCATCTGTCTCAATAAATGCCAGTTAGCAAACCTCATATAACGCTCCCTGAGTCTTATAACGCATTGGATATAGTACACAACTGCTCTGACATCTGTCAGCAAGGAAGAATTGCAAAACGACAATTCATGGAGGTGTAAAAACAAAGGAAGGTTCAGGCGAGGCTCGAACTCGCGGCCTTCTGCGTGTGAAGCAGACGTGATAACCACTACACCACTGAACCTTAGCTGTCATGGCACACGTATTTGTAATGACCTATACCTGTCGCTGACACTGACACAACACAAGCCGGGGATATGCTGAGGGCCCACGTACATGTTAAAGGGAGAGAAGTAGGAAAGAATTAATCTGTAAGAAGCCCGCTTCACTTGTGGTAGGTTTCAAGTTGAGAAAGAGAGTTGTGCTTATTGCAAGATATAATGCAACCCCAAGAAAAAATAAGGTTCCGGCGAGGCTCGAACTCGCGGCCTTCTGCGTGTTAAGCAGACGTGATAACCACTACACCACGGAACCAGTTGCAAGCCTTTGGAGAAACAAGCTAAATCTCTTCCAGGTGATATAGCTTGAGCATATTCTTCTCTGCTACTTCATTTCCTTACATTAATAAGGTTTGAACATATCCAAAAACACAACTTTGCACAATGGAATCATGAGTCGGAGCTTATATAAAGAGGATTTGGGTGGGGCTAATTAAGGTGTAATGATGTGCGATCACACCAAGTCTCCTTCTGGTTCTTCCAACTTGGATGTTGACACTGGAGCAGTCACAGTCACAATCATACCCACGGTCAATGGGAGATAACCACCAATACGCTGTAATCACAAAACAATTTACATTGACAAAGCACTTGATCAGTTGAGATTGCCTGTACTCTATGTGCTTTTTTCAGTTAATCACAAACGTGGAATGAATCCGAAGAGCACACAGGTGGCCCTGTCTACGACAGATTGTCGTGCTGGAGATTTTTCCAGACGTGTACCAACAACGATAGGTGCTATTGCATACCACACGGGCGTGCCTTTTGAAAAGAAGTAGGTACAAAATCCGGCCCGCAGTAGTTAAGATCATACTTTTAGGGATCATTTCTATAGTATGCATCGCCATGACTTCAGGTAAAACTGACAGTCTACCAAACCACGAGGACGATAGACAGTCTCTCTTTCTGAGCGCGAAGCCAACCAGGGTGAGTGCCATCTGAGGTTAGTAACCCTGGTTCTTGATGACCGTTCCTCTCAGTCACATGTGGCAGAGATGGAGGGAAGAGAGGCATTCTGAGTGGTTTGGCCAACCCCATTTTCATCTGTCTCAATAAATGCCAGTTAGCAAAACTCATATAACGCTCCCTGAGTCTTATAACGCATTGGATATAGTACACAACTGCTCTGACATCTGTCAGCAAGGAAGAATTGCAAAACGACAATTCATGGAGGTGTAAAAACAAAGGAAGGTTCAGGCGAGGCTCGAACTCGCGGCCTTCTGCGTGTGAAGCAGACGTGATAACCACTACACCACTGAACCTTAGCTGTCATGGCACACGTATTTGTAATGACCTATACCTGTCGCTGACACTGACACAACACAAGCCGGGGATATGCTGAGGGCCCACGTACATGTTAAAGGGAGAGAAGTAGGAAAGAATTAATCTGTAAGAAGCCCGCTTCACTTGTGGTAGGTTTCAAGTTGAGAAAGAGAGTTGTGCTTATTGCAAGATATAATGCAACCCCAAGAAAAAATAAGGTTCCGGCGAGGCTCGAACTCGCGGCCTTCTGCGTGTTAAGCAGACGTGATAACCACTACACCACGGAACCAGTTGCAAGCCTTTGGAGAAACAAGCTAAATCTCTTCCAGGTGATATAGCTTGAGCATATTCTTCTCTGCTACTTCATTTCCTTACATTAATAAGGTTTGAACATATCCAAAAACACAACTTTGCACAATGGAATCATGAGTCGGAGCTTATATAAAGAGGATTTGGGTGGGGCTAATTAAGGTGTAATGATGTGCGATCACACCAAGTCTCCTTCTGGTTCTTCCAACTTGGATGTTGACACTGGAGCAGTCACAGTCACAATCATACCCACGGTCAATGGGAGATAACCACCAATACGCTGTAATCACAAAACAATTTACATTGACAAAACACTTGATCAGTTGAGATTGCCTGTACTCTATGTGCTTTTTTCAGTTAATCACAAACGTGGAATGAATCCGAAGAGCACACAGGTGGCCCTGTCTACGACAGATTGTCGTGCTGGAGATTTTTCCAGACGTGTACCAACAACGATAGGTGCTATTGCATACCACACGGGCGTGCCTTTTGAAAAGAAGTAGGTACAAAATCCGGCACGCAGTTGTTAAGATCATACTTTTAGGGATCATTTCTATAGTATGCATCGCCATGACTTCAGGTAAAACTGACAGTCTACCAAACCACGAGGACGATAGACAGTCTCTCTTTCTGAGCGCGAAGCCAACCAGGGTGAGTGCCATCTGAGGTTAGTAACCCTGGTTCTTGATGACCGTTCCTCTCAGTCACATGTGGCAGAGATGGAGGGAAGAGAGGCATTCTGAGTGGTTTGGCCAACCCCATTTTCATCTGTCTCAATAAATGCCAGTTAGCAAACCTCATATAACGCTCCCTGAGTCTTATAACGCATTGGATATAGTACACAACTGCTCTGACATCTGTCAGCAAGGAAGAATTGCAAAACGACAATTCATGGAGGTGTAAAAACAAAGGAAGGTTCAGGCGAGGCTCGAACTCGCAGCCTTCTGAGTGTGAAGCAGACGTGATAACCACTACACCACTGAACCTTAGCTGTCATGGCACACGTATTTGTAATGACCTATACCTGTCGCTGACACTGACACAACACAAGCCGGGGATATGCTGAGGGCCCACGTACATGTTAAAGGGAGAGAAGTAGGAAAGAATTAATCTGTAAGAAGCCCGCTTCACTTGTGGTAGGTTTCAAGTTGAGAAAGAGAGTTGTGCTTATTGCAAGATATAATGCAACCCCAAGAAAAAATAAGGTTCCGGCGAGGCTCAAACTCGCGGCCTTCTGCGTGTTAAGCAGACGTGATAACCACTACACCACGGAACCAGTTGCAAGCCTTTGGAGAAACAAGCTAAATCTCTTCCAGGTGATATAGCTTGAGCATATTTTTCTCTGCTACTTCATTTCCTTACATTAATAAGGTTTGAACATATCCAAAAACACAACTTTGCACATTGGAATCATGAGTCGGAGCTTATATAAAGAGGATTTGGGTGGGGCTAATTAAGGTGTAATGATGTGCGATCACACCAAGTCTCCTTCTGGTTCTTCCAACTTGGATGTTGACACTGGAGCAGTCACAGTCACAATCATACCCACGGTCAATGGGAGATAACCACCAATACGCTGTAATCACAAAACAATTTACATTGACAAAACACTTGATCAGTTGAGATTGCCTGTACTCTATGTGCTTTTTTCAGTTAATCACAAACGTGGAATGAATCCGAAGAGCACACAGGTGGCCCTGTCTACGACAGATTGTCGTGCTGGAGATTTTTCCAGACGTGTACCAACAACGATAGGTGCTATTGCATACCACACGGGCGTGCCTTTTGAAAAGAAGTAGGTACAAAATCCGGCCCGCAGTAGTTAAGATCATACTTTTATGGATCATTTCTATAGTATGCATCGCCATGACTTCAGGTAAAACTGACAGTCTACCAAACCACGAGGACGATAGACAGTCTCACTTTCTGAGCGCGAAGCCAACCAGGGTGAGTGCCATCTGAGGTTAGTAACCCTGGTTCTTGATGACCGTTCCTCTCAGTCACATGTGGCAGAGATGGAGGGAAGAGAGGCATTCTGAGTGGTTTGGCCAACCCCATTTTCATCTGTCTCAATAAATGCCAGTTAGCAAACCTCATATAACGCTCCCTGAGTCTTATAACGCATTGGATATAGTACACAACTGCTCTGACATCTGTCAGCAAGGAAGAATTGCAAAACGACAATTCATGGAGGTGTAAAAACAAAGGAAGGTTCAGGCGAGGCTCGAACTCGCGGCCTTCTGCGTGTGAAGCAGACGTGATAACCACTACACCACTGAACCTTAGCTGTCATGGCACACGTATTTGTAATGACCTATACCTGTCGCTGACACTGACACAACACAAGCCGGGGATATGCTGAGGGCCCACGTACATGTTAAAGGGAGAGAAGTAGGAAAGAATTAATCTGTAAGAAGCCCGCTTCACTTGTGGTAGGTTTCAAGTTGAGAAAGAGAGTTGTGCTTATTGCAAGATATAATGCAACCCCAAGAAAAAATAAGGTTCCGGCGAGGCTCGAACTCGCGGCCTTCTGCGTGTTAAGCAGACGTGATAACCACTACACCACGGAACCAGTTGCAAGCCTTTGGAGAAACAAGCTAAATCTCTTCCAGGTGATATAGCTTGAGCATATTCTTCTCTGCTACTTCATTTCCTTACATTAATAAGGTTTGAACATATCCAAAAACACAACTTTGCACAATGGAATCATGAGTCGGAGCTTATATAAAGAGGATTTGGGTGGGGCTAATTAAGGTGTAATGATGTGCGATCACACCAAGTCTCCTTCTGGTTCTTCCAACTTGGATGTTGACACTGGAGCAGTCACAGTCACAATCATACCCACGGTCAATGGGAGATAACCACCAATACGCTGTAATCACAAAACAATTTACATTGACAAAGCACTTGATCAGTTGAGATTGCCTGTACTCTATGTGCTTTTTTCAGTTAATCACAAACGTGGAATGAATCCGAAGAGCACACAGGTGGCCCTGTCTACGACAGATTGTCGTGCTGGAGATTTTTCCAGACGTGTACCAACAACGATAGGTGCTATTGCATACCACACGGGCGTGCCTTTTGAAAAGAAGTAGGTACAAAATCCGGCCCGCAGTAGTTAAGATCATACTTTTAGGGATCATTTCTATAGTATGCATCGCCATGACTTCAGGTAAAACTGACAGTCTACCAAACCACGAGGACGATAGACAGTCTCTCTTTCTGAGCGCGAAGCCAACCAGGGTGAGTGCCATCTGAGGTTAGTAACCCTGGTTCTTGATGACCGTTCCTCTCAGTCACATGTGGCAGAGATGGAGGGAAGAGAGGCATTCTGAGTGGTTTGGCCAACCCCATTTTCATCTGTCTCAATAAATGCCAGTTAGCAAACCTCATATAACGCTCCCTGAGTCTTATAACGCATTGGATATAGTACACAACTGCTCTGACATCTGTCAGCAAGGAAGAATTGCAAAACGACAATTCATGGAGGTGTAAAAACAAAGGAAGGTTCAGGCGAGGCTCGAACTCGCGGCCTTCTGCGTGTGAAGCAGACGTGATAACCACTACACCACTGAACCTTAGCTGTCATGGCACACGTATTTGTAATGACCTATACCTGTCGCTGACACTGACACAACACAAGCCGGGGATATGCTGAGGGCCCACGTACATGTTAAAGGGAGAGAAGTAGGAAAGAATTAATCTGTAAGAAGCCCGCTTCACTTGTGGTAGGTTTCAAGTTGAGAAAGAGAGTTGTGCTTATTGCAAGATATAATGCAACCCCAAGAAAAAATAAGGTTCCGGCGAGGCTCGAACTCGCGGCCTTCTGCGTGTTAAGCAGACGTGATAACCACTACACCACGGAACCAGTTGCAAGCCTTTGGAGAAACAAGCTAAATCTCTTCCAGGTGATATAGCTTGAGCATATTCTTCTCTGCTACTTCATTTCCTTACATTAATAAGGTTTGAACATATCCAAAAACACAACTTTGCACAATGGAATCATGAGTCGGAGCTTATATAAAGAGGATTTGGGTGGGGCTAATTAAGGTGTAATGATGTGCGATCACACCAAGTCTCCTTCTGGTTCTTCCAACTTGGATGTTGACACTGGAGCAGTCACAGTCACAATCATACCCACGGTCAATGGGAGATAACCACCAATACGCTGTAATCACAAAACAATTTACATTGACAAAACACTTGATCAGTTGAGATTGCCTGTACTCTATGTGCTTTTTTCAGTTAATCACAAACGTGGAATGAATCCGAAGAGCACACAGGTGGCCCTGTCTACGACAGATTGTCGTGCTGGAGATTTTTCCAGACGTGTACCAACAACGATAGGTGCTATTGCATACCACACGGGCGTGCCTTTTGAAAAGAAGTAGGTACAAAATCCGGCACGCAGTTGTTAAGATCATACTTTTAGGGATCATTTCTATAGTATGCATCGCCATGACTTCAGGTAAAACTGACAGTCTACCAAACCACGAGGACGATAGACAGTCTCTCTTTCTGAGCGCGAAGCCAACCAGGGTGAGTGCCATCTGAGGTTAGTAACCCTGGTTCTTGATGACCGTTCCTCTCAGTCACATGTGGCAGAGATGGAGGGAAGAGAGGCATTCTGAGTGGTTTGGCCAACCCCATTTTCATCTGTCTCAATAAATGCCAGTTAGCAAACCTCATATAACGCTCCCTGAGTCTTATAACGCATTGGATATAGTACACAACTGCTCTGACATCTGTCAGCAAGGAAGAATTGCAAAACGACAATTCATGGAGGTGTAAAAACAAAGGAAGGTTCAGGCGAGGCTCGAACTCGCAGCCTTCTGAGTGTGAAGCAGACGTGATAACCACTACACCACTGAACCTTAGCTGTCATGGCACACGTATTTGTAATGACCTATACCTGTCGCTGACACTGACACAACACAAGCCGGGGATATGCTGAGGGCCCACGTACATGTTAAAGGGAGAGAAGTAGGAAAGAATTAATCTGTAAGAAGCCCGCTTCACTTGTGGTAGGTTTCAAGTTGAGAAAGAGAGTTGTGCTTATTGCAAGATATAATGCAACCCCAAGAAAAAATAAGGTTCCGGCGAGGCTCAAACTCGCGGCCTTCTGCGTGTTAAGCAGACGTGATAACCACTACACCACGGAACCAGTTGCAAGCCTTTGGAGAAACAAGCTAAATCTCTTCCAGGTGATATAGCTTGAGCATATTTTTCTCTGCTACTTCATTTCCTTACATTAATAAGGTTTGAACATATCCAAAAACACAACTTTGCACATTGGAATCATGAGTCGGAGCTTATATAAAGAGGATTTGGGTGGGGCTAATTAAGGTGTAATGATGTGCGATCACACCAAGTCTCCTTCTGGTTCTTCCAACTTGGATGTTGACACTGGAGCAGTCACAGTCACAATCATACCCACGGTCAATGGGAGATAACCACCAATACGCTGTAATCACAAAACAATTTACATTGACAAAACACTTGATCAGTTGAGATTGCCTGTACTCTATGTGCTTTTTTCAGTTAATCACAAACGTGGAATGAATCCGAAGAGCACACAGGTGGCCCTGTCTACGACAGATTGTCGTGCTGGAGATTTTTCCAGACGTGTACCAACAACGATAGGTGCTATTGCATACCACACGGGCGTGCCTTTTGAAAAGAAGTAGGTACAAAATCCGGCCCGCAGTAGTTAAGATCATACTTTTATGGATCATTTCTATAGTATGCATCGCCATGACTTCAGGTAAAACTGACAGTCTACCAAACCACGAGGACGATAGACAGTCTCTCTTTCTGAGCGCGAAGCCAACCAGGGTGAGTGCCATCTGAGGTTAGTAACCCTGGTTCTTGATGACCGTTCCTCTCAGTCACATGTGGCAGAGATGGAGGGAAGAGAGGCATTCTGAGTGGTTTGGCCAACCCCATTTTCATCTGTCTCAATAAATGCCAGTTAGCAAACCTCATATAACGCTCCCTGAGTCTTATAACGCATTGGATATAGTACACAACTGCTCTGACATCTGTCAGCAAGGAAGAATTGCAAAACGACAATTCATGGAGGTGTAAAAACAAAGGAAGGTTCAGGCGAGGCTCGAACTCGCGGCCTTCTGCGTGTGAAGCAGACGTGATAACCACTACACCACTGAACCTTAGCTGTCATGGCACACGTATTTGTAATGACCTATACCTGTCGCTGACACTGACACAACACAAGCCGGGGATATGCTGAGGGCCCACGTACATGTTAAAGGGAGAGAAGTAGGAAAGAATTAATCTGTAAGAAGCCCGCTTCACTTGTGGTAGGTTTCAAGTTGAGAAAGAGAGTTGTGCTTATTGCAAGATATAATGCAACCCCAAGAAAAAATAAGGTTCCGGCGAGGCTCAAACTCGCGGCCTTCTGCGTGTTAAGCAGACGTGATAACCACTACACCACGGAACCAGTTGCAAGCCTTTGGAGAAACAAGCTAAATCTCTTCCAGGTGATATAGCTTGAGCATATTTTTCTCTGCTACTTCATTTCCTTACATTAATAAGGTTTGAACATATCCAAAAACACAACTTTGCACAATGGAATCATGAGTCGGAGCTTATATAAAGAGGATTTGGGTGGGGCTAATTAAGGTGTAATGATGTGCGATCACACCAAGTCTCCTTCTGGTTCTTCCAACTTGGATGTTGACACTGGAGCAGTCACAGTCACAATCATACCCACGGTCAATGGGAGATAACCACCAATACGCTGTAATCACAAAACAATTTACATTGACAAAACACTTGATCAGTTGAGATTGCCTGTACTCTATGTGCTTTTTTCAGTTAATCACAAACGTGGAATGAATCCGAAGAGCACACAGGTGGCCCTGTCTACGACAGATTGTCGTGCTGGAGATTTTTCCAGACGTGTACCAACAACGATAGGTGCTATTGCATACCACACGGGCGTGCCTTTTGAAAAGAAGTAGGTACAAAATCCGGCCCGCAGTAGTTAAGATCATACTTTTAGGGATCATTTCTATAGTATGCATCGCCATGACTTCAGGTAAAACTGACAGTCTACCAAACCACGAGGACGATAGACAGTCTCTCTTTCTGAGCGCGAAGCCAACCAGGGTGAGTGCCATCTGAGGTTAGTAACCCTGGTTCTTGATGACCGTTCCTCTCAGTCACATGTGGCAGAGATGGAGGGAAGAGAGGCATTCTGAGTGGTTTGGCCAACCCCATTTTCATCTGTCTCAATAAATGCCAGTTAGCAAACCTCATATAACGCTCCCTGAGTCTTATAACGCATTGGATATAGTACACAACTGCTCTGACATCTGTCAGCAAGGAAGAATTGCAAAACGACAATTCATGGAGGTGTAAAAACAAAGGAAGTTTCAGGCGAGGCTCGAACTCGCGGCCTTCTGCGTGTGAAGCAGACGTGATAACCACTACACCACTGAACCTTAGCTGTCATGGCACACGTATTTGTAATGACCTATACCTGTCGCTGACACTGACACAACACAAGCCGGGGATATGCTGAGGGCCCACGTACATGTTAAAGGGAGAGAAGTAGGAAAGAATTAATCTGTAAGAAGCCCGCTTCACTTGTGGTAGGTTTCAAGTTGAGAAAGAGAGTTGTGCTTATTGCAAGATATAATGCAACCCCAAGAAAAAATAAGGTTCCGGCGAGGCTCGAACTCGCGGCCTTCTGCGTGTTAAGCAGACGTGATAACCACTACACCACGGAACCAGTTGCAAGCCTTTGGAGAAACAAGCTAAATCTCTTCCAGGTGATATAGCTTGAGCATAGTCTTCTCTGCTACTTCATTTCCTTACATTAATAAGGTTTGAACATATCCAAAAACACAACTTTGCACAATGGAATCATGAGTCGGAGCTTATATAAAGAGGATTTGGGTGGGGCTAATTAAGGTGTAATGATGTGCGATCACACCAAGTCTCCTTCTGGTTCTTCCAACTTGGATGTTGACACTGGAGCAGTCACAGTCACAATCATACCCACGGTCAATGGGAGATAACCACCAATACGCTGTAATCACAAAACAATTTACATTGAGAAAACACTTGATCAGTTGAGATTGCCTGTACTCTATGTGCTTTTTTCAGTTAATCACAAACGTGGAATGAATCCGAAGAGCACACAGGTGGCCCTGTCTACGACAGATTGTCGTGCTGGAGATTTTTCCAGACGTGTACCAACAACGATAGGTGCTATTGCATACCACACGGGCGTGCCTTTTGAAAAGAAGTAGGTACAAAATCCGGCCCGCAGTAGTTAAGATCATACTTTTAGGGATCATTTCTATAGTATGCATCGCCATGACTTCAGGTAAAACTGACAGTCTACCAAACCACGAGGACGATAGACAGTCTCTCTTTCTGAGCGCGAAGCCAACCAGGGTGAGTGCCATCTGAGGTTAGTAACCCTGGTTCTTGATGACCGTTCCTCTCAGTCACATGTGGCAGAGATGGAGGGAAGAGAGGCATTCTGAGTGGTTTGGCCAACCCCATTTTCATCTGTCTCAATAAATGCCAGTTAGCAAACCTCATATAACGCTCCCTGAGTCTTATAACGCATTGGATATAGTACACAACTGCTCTGACATCTGTCAGCAAGGAAGAATTGCAAAACGACAATTCATGGAGGTGTAAAAACAAAGGAAGGTTCAGTCGAGGCTCGAACTCGCGGCCTTCTGCGTGTGAAGCAGACGTGATAACCACTACACCACTGAACCTTAGCTGTCATGGCACACGTATTTGTAATGACCTATACCTGTCGCTGACACTGACACAACACAAGCCGGGGATATGCTGAGGGCCCACGTACATGTTAAAGGGAGAGAAGTAGGAAAGAATTAATCTGTAAGAAGCCCGCTTCACTTGTGGTAGGTTTCAAGTTGAGAAAGAGAGTTGTGCTTATTGCAAGATATAATGCAACCCCAAGTAAAAATAAGGTTCCGGCGAGGCTCGAACTCGCGGCCTTCTGCGTGTTAAGCAGACGTGATAACCACTACACCACGGAACCAGTTGCAAGCCTTTGGAGAAACAAGCTAAATCTCTTCCAGGTGATATAGCTTGAGCATGTTCTTCTCTGCTACTTCATTTCCTTACATTAATAAGGTTTGAACATATCCAAAAACACAACTTTGCAAAATGGAATCATGAGTCGGAGCTTATATAAAGAGGATTTGGGTGGGGCTAATTAAGGTGTAATGATGTGCGATCACACCAAGTCTCCTTCTGGTTCTTCCAACTTGGATGTTGACACTGGAGCAGTCACAGTCACAATCATACCCACGGTCAATGGGAGATAACCACCAATACGCTGTAATCACAAAACAATTTACATTGACAAAACACTTGATCAGTTGAGATTGCCTGTACTCTATGTGCTTTTTTCAGTTAATCACAAACGTGGAATGAATCCGAAGAGCACACAGGTGGCCCTGTCTACGACAGATTGTCGTGCTGGAGATTTTTCCAGACGTGTACCAACAACGATAGGTGCTATTGCATACCACACGGGCGTGCCTTTTGAAAAGAAGTAGGTACAAAATCCGGCACGCAGTTGTTAAGATCATACTTTTAGGGATCATTTCTATAGTATGCATCGCCATGACTTCAGGTAAAACTGACAGTCTACCAAACCACGAGGACGATAGACAGTCTCTCTTTCTGAGCGCGAAGCCAACCAGGGTGAGTGCCATCTGAGGTTAGTAACCCTGGTTCTTGATGACCGTTCCTCTCAGTCACATGTGGCAGAGATGGAGGGAAGAGAGGCATTCTGAGTGGTTTGGCCAACCCCATTTTCATCTGTCTCAATAAATGCCAGTTAGCAAACCTCATATAACGCTCCCTGAGTCTTATAACGCATTGGATATAGTACACAACTGCTCTGACATCTGTCAGCAAGGAAGAATTGCAAAACGACAATTCATGGAGGTGTAAAAACAAAGGAAGGTTCAGGCGAGGCTCGAACTCGCAGCCTTCTGAGTGTGAAGCAGACGTGATAACCACTACACCACTGAACCTTAGCTGTCATGGCACACGTATTTGTAATGACCTATACCTGTCGCTGACACTGACACAACACAAGCCGGGGATATGCTGAGGGCCCACGTACATGTTAAAGGGAGAGAAGTAGGAAAGAATTAATCTGTAAGAAGCCCGCTTCACTTGTGGTAGGTTTCAAGTTGAGAAAGAGAGTTGTGCTTATTGCAAGATATAATGCAACCCCAAGAAAAAATAAGGTTCCGGCGAGGCTCGAACTCGCGGCCTTCTGCGTGTTAAGCAGACGTGATAACCACTACACCACGGAACCAGTTGCAAGCCTTTGGAGAAACAAGCTAAATCTCTTCCAGGTGATATAGCTTGAGCATAGTCTTCTCTGCTACTTCATTTCCTTACATTAATAAGGTTTGAACATATCCAAAAACACAACTTTGCACAATGGAATCATGAGTCGGAGCTTATATAAAGAGGATTTGGGTGGGGCTAATTAAGGTGTAATGATGTGCGATCACACCAAGTCTCCTTCTGGTTCTTCCAACTTGGATGTTGACACTGGAGCAGTCACAGTCACAATCATACCCACGGTCAATGGGAGATAACCACCAATACGCTGTAATCACAAAACAATTTACATTGAGAAAACACTTGATCAGTTGAGATTGCCTGTACTCTATGTGCTTTTTTCAGTTAATCACAAACGTGGAATGAATCCGAAGAGCACACAGGTGGCCCTGTCTACGACAGATTGTCGTGCTGGAGATTTTTCCAGACGTGTACCAACAACGATAGGTGCTATTGCATACCACACGGGCGTGCCTTTTGAAAAGAAGTAGGTACAAAATCCGGCCCGCAGTAGTTAAGATCATACTTTTAGGGATCATTTCTATAGTATGCATCGCCATGACTTCAGGTAAAACTGACAGTCTACCAAACCACGAGGACGATAGACAGTCTCTCTTTCTGAGCGCGAAGCCAACCAGGGTGAGTGCCATCTGAGGTTAGTAACCCTGGTTCTTGATGACCGTTCCTCTCAGTCACATGTGGCAGAGATGGAGGGAAGAGAGGCATTCTGAGTGGTTTGGCCAACCCCATTTTCATCTGTCTCAATAAATGCCAGTTAGCAAACCTCATATAACGCTCCCTGAGTCTTATAACGCATTGGATATAGTACACAACTGCTCTGACATCTGTCAGCAAGGAAGAATTGCAAAACGACAATTCATGGAGGTGTAAAAACAAAGGAAGGTTCAGGCGAGGCTCGAACTCGCAGCCTTCTGAGTGTGAAGCAGACGTGATAACCACTACACCACTGAACCTTAGCTGTCATGGCACACGTATTTGTAATGACCTATACCTGTCGCTGACACTGACACAACACAAGCCGGGGATATGCTGAGGGCCCACGTACATGTTAAAGGGAGAGAAGTAGGAAAGAATTAATCTGTAAGAAGCCCGCTTCACTTGTGGTAGGTTTCAAGTTGAGAAAGAGAGTTGTGCTTATTGCAAGATATAATGCAACCCCAAGAAAAAATAAGGTTCCGGCGAGGCTCGAACTCGCGGCCTTCTGCGTGTTAAGCAGACGTGATAACCACTACACCACGGAACCAGTTGCAAGCCTTTGGAGAAACAAGCTAAATCTCTTCCAGGTGATATAGCTTGAGCATATTTTTCTCTGCTACTTCATTTCCTTACATTAATAAGGTTTGAACATATCCAAAAACACAACTTTGCACAATGGAATCATGAGTCGGAGCTTATATAAAGAGGATTTGGGTGGGGCTAATTAAGGTGTAATGATGTGCGATCACACCAAGTCTCCTTCTGGTTCTTCCAACTTGGATGTTGACACTGGAGCAGTCACAGTCACAATCATACCCACGGTCAATGGGAGATAACCACCAATACGCTGTAATCACAAAACAATTTACATTGACAAAACACTTGATCAGTTGAGATTGCCTGTACTCTATGTGCTTTTTTCAGTTAATCACAAACGTGGAATGAATCCGAAGAGCACACAGGTGGCCCTGTCTACGACAGATTGTCGTGCTGGAGATTTTTCCAGACGTGTACCAACAACGATAGGTGCTATTGCATACCACACGGGCGTGCCTTTTGAAAAGAAGTAGGTACAAAATCCGGCACGCAGTTGTTAAGATCATACTTTTAGGGATCATTTCTATAGTATGCATCGCCATGACTTCAGGTAAAACTGACAGTCTACCAAACCACGAGGACGATAGACAGTCTCTCTTTCTGAGCGCGAAGCCAACCAGGGTGAGTGCCATCTGAGGTTAGTAACCCTGGTTCTTGATGACCGTTCCTCTCAGTCACATGTGGCAGAGATGGAGGGAAGAGAGGCATTCTGAGTGGTTTGGCCAACCCCATTTTCATCTGTCTCAATAAATGCCAGTTAGCAAACCTCATATAACGCTCCCTGAGTCTTATAACGCATTGGATATAGTACACAACTGCTCTGACATCTGTCAGCAAGGAAGAATTGCAAAACGACAATCCATGGAGGTGTAAAAACAAAGGAAGGTTCAGGCGAGGCTCGAACTCGCAGCCTTCTGAGTGTGAAGCAGACGTGATAACCACTACACCACTGAACCTTAGCTGTCATGGCACACGTATTTGTAATGACCTATACCTGTCGCTGACACTGACACAACACAAGCCGGGGATATGCTGAGGGCCCACGTACATGTTAAAGGGAGAGAAGTAGGAAAGAATTAATCTGTAAGAAGCCCGCTTCACTTGTGGTAGGTTTCAAGTTGAGAAAGAGAGTTGTGCTTATTGCAAGATATAATGCAACCCCAAGAAAAAATAAGGTTCCGGCGAGGCTCGAACTCGCGGCCTTCTGCGTGTTAAGCAGACGTGATAACCACTACACCACGGAACCAGTTGCAAGCCTTTGGAGAAACAAGCTAAATCTCTTCCAGGTGATATAGCTTGAGCATATTTTTCTCTGCTACTTCATTTCCTTACATTAATAAGGTTTGAACATATCCAAAAACACAACTTTGCACAATGGAATCATGAGTCGGAGCTTATATAAAGAGGATTTGGGTGGGGCTAATTAAGGTGTAATGATGTGCGATCACACCAAGTCTCCTTCTGGTTCTTCCAACTTGGATGTTGACACTGGAGCAGTCACAGTCACAATCATACCCACGGTCAATGGGAGATAACCACCAATACGCTGTAATCACAAAACAATTTACATTGACAAAACACTTGATCAGTTGAGATTGCCTGTACTCTATGTGCTTTTTTCAGTTAATCACAAACGTGGAATGAATCCGAAGAGCACACAGGTGGCCCTGTCTACGACAGATTGTCGTGCTGGAGATTTTTCCAGACGTGTACCAACAACGATAGGTGCTATTGCATACCACACGGGCGTGCCTTTTGAAAAGAAGTAGGTACAAAATCCGGCACGCAGTTGTTAAGATCATACTTTTAGGGATCATTTCTATAGTATGCATCGCCATGACTTCAGGTAAAACTGACAGTCTACCAAACCACGAGGACGATAGACAGTCTCTCTTTCTGAGCGCGAAGCCAACCAGGGTGAGTGCCATCTGAGGTTAGTAACCCTGGTTCTTGATGACCGTTCCTCTCAGTCACATGTGGCAGAGATGGAGGGAAGAGAGGCATTCTGAGTGGTTTGGCCAACCCCATTTTCATCTGTCTCAATAAATGCCAGTTAGCAAACCTCATATAACGCTCCCTGAGTCTTATAACGCATTGGATATAGTACACAACTGCTCTGACATCTGTCAGCAAGGAAGAATTGCAAAACGACAATCCATGGAGGTGTAAAAACAAAGGAAGGTTCAGGCGAGGCTCGAACTCGCAGCCTTCTGAGTGTGAAGCAGACGTGATAACCACTACACCACTGAACCTTAGCTGTCATGGCACACGTATTTGTAATGACCTATACCTGTCGCTGACACTGACACAACACTAGCCGGGGATATGCTGAGGGCCCACGTACATGTTAAAGGGAGAGAAGTAGGAAAGAATTAATCTGTAAGAAGCCCGCTTCACTTGTGGTAGGTTTCAAGTTGAGAAAGAGAGTTGTGCTTATTGCAAGATATAATGCAACCCCAAGAAAAAATAAGGTTCCGGCGAGGCTCGAACTCGCGGCCTTCTGCGTGTTAAGCAGACGTGATAACCACTACACCACGGAACCAGTTGCAAGCCTTTGGAGAAACAAGCTAAATCTCTTCCAGGTGATATAGCTTGAGCATAGTCTTCTCTGCTACTTCATTTCCTTACATTAATAAGGTTTGAACATATCCAAAAACACAACTTTGCACAATGGAATCATGAGTCGGCGCTTATATAAAGAGGATTTGGGTGGGGCTAATTAAGGTGTAATGATGTGCGATCACACCAAGTCTCCTTCTGGTTCTTCCAACTTGGATGTTGACACTGGAGCAGTCACAGTCACAATCATACCCACGGTCAATGGGAGATAACCACCAATACGCTGTAATCACAAAACAATTTACATTGAGAAAACACTTGATCAGTTGAGATTGCCTGTACTCTATGTGCTTTTTTCAGTTAATCACAAACGTGGAATGAATCCGAAGAGCACACAGGTGGCCCTGTCTACGACAGATTGTCGTGCTGGAGATTTTTCCAGACGTGTACCAACAACGATAGGTGCTATTGCATACCACACGGGCGTGCCTTTTGAAAAGAAGTAGGTACAAAATCCGGCCCGCAGTAGTTAAGATCATACTTTTAGGGATCATTTCTATAGTATGCATCGCCATGACTTCAGGTAAAACTGACAGTCTACCAAACCACGAGGACGATAGACAGTCTCTCTTTCTGAGCGCGAAGCCAACCAGGGTGAGTGCCATCTGAGGTTAGTAACCCTGGTTCTTGATGACCGTTCCTCTCAGTCACATGTGGCAGAGATGGAGGGAAGAGAGGCATTCTGAGTGGTTTGGCCAACCCCATTTTCATCTGTCTCAATAAATGCCAGTTAGCAAACCTCATATAACGCTCCCTGAGTCTTATAACGCATTGGATATAGTACACAACTGCTCTGACATCTGTCAGCAAGGAAGAATTGCAAAACGACAATTCATGGAGGTGTAAAAACAAAGGAAGGTTCAGGCGAGGCTCGAACTCGCAGCCTTCTGAGTGTGAAGCAGACGTGATAACCACTACACCACTGAACCTTAGCTGTCATGGCACACGTATTTGTAATGACCTATACCTGTCGCTGACACTGACACAACACAAGCCGGGGATATGCTGAGGGCCCACGTACATGTTAAAGGGAGAGAAGTAGGAAAGAATTAATCTGTAAGAAGCCCGCTTCACTTGTGGTAGGTTTCAAGTTGAGAAAGAGAGTTGTGCTTATTGCAAGATATAATGCAACCCCAAGAAAAAATAAGGTTCCGGCGAGGCTCGAACTCGCGGCCTTCTGCGTGTTAAGCAGACGTGATAACCACTACACCACGGAACCAGTTGCAAGCCTTTGGAGAAACAAGCTAAATCTCTTCCAGGTGATATAGCTTGAGCATATTTTTCTCTGCTACTTCATTTCCTTACATTAATAAGGTTTGAACATATCCAAAAACACAACTTTGCACAATGGAATCATGAGTCGGAGCTTATATAAAGAGGATTTGGGTGGGGCTAATTAAGGTGTAATGATGTGCGATCACACCAAGTCTCCTTCTGGTTCTTCCAACTTGGATGTTGACACTGGAGCAGTCACAGTCACAATCATACCCACGGTCAATGGGAGATAACCACCAATACGCTGTAATCACAAAACAATTTACATTGACAAAACACTTGATCAGTTGAGATTGCCTGTACTCTATGTGCTTTTTTCAGTTAATCACAAACGTGGAATGAATCCGAAGAGCACACAGGTGGCCCTGTCTACGACAGATTGTCGTGCTGGAGATTTTTCCAGACGTGTACCAACAACGATAGGTGCTATTGCATACCACACGGGCGTGCCTTTTGAAAAGAAGTAGGTACAAAATCCGGCCCGCAGTAGTTAAGATCATACTTTTAGGGATCATTTCTATAGTATGCATCGCCATGACTTCAGGTAAAACTGACAGTCTACCAAACCACGAGGACGATAGACAGTCTCTCTTTCTGAGCGCGAAGCCAACCAGGGTGAGTGCCATCTGAGGTTAGTAACCCTGGTTCTTGATGACCGTTCCTCTCAGTCACATGTGGCAGAGATGGAGGGAAGAGAGGCATTCTGAGTGGTTTGGCCAACCCCATTTTCATCTGTCTCAATAAATGCCAGTTAGCAAACCTCATATAACGCTCCCTGAGTCTTATAACGCATTGGATATAGTACACAACTGCTCTGACATCTGTCAGCAAGGAAGAATTGCAAAACGACAATTCATGGAGGTGTAAAAACAAAGGAAGGTTCAGGCGAGGCTCGAACTCGCGGCCTTCTGCGTGTGAAGCAGACGTGATAACCACTACACCACTGAACCTTAGCTGTCATGGCACACGTATTTGTAATGACCTATACCTGTCGCTGACACTGACACAACACAAGCCGGGGATATGCTGAGGGCCCACGTACATGTTAAAGGGAGAGAAGTAGGAAAGAATTAATCTGTAAGAAGCCCGCTTCACTTGTGGTAGGTTTCAAGTTGAGAAAGAGAGTTGTGCTTATTGCAAGATATAATGCAACCCCAAGAAAAAATAAGGTTCCGGCGAGGCTCGAACTCGCGGCCTTCTGCGTGTTAAGCAGACGTGATAACCACTACACCACGGAACCAGTTGCAAGCCTTTGGAGAAACAAGATAAATCTCTTCCAGGTGATATAGCTTGAGCATATTTTTCTCTGCTACTTCATTTCCTTACATTAATAAGGTTTGAACATATCCAAAAACACAACTTTGCACAATGGAATCATGAGTCGGAGCTTATATAAAGAGGATTTGGGTGGGGCTAATTAAGGTGTAATGATGTGCGATCACACCAAGTCTCCTTCTGGTTCTTCCAACTTGGATGTTGACACTGGAGCAGTCACAGTCACAATCATACCCACGGTCAATGGGAGATAACCACCAATACGCTGTAATCACAAAACAATTTACATTGACAAAACACTTGATCAGTTGAGATTGCCTGTACTCTATGTGCTTTTTTCAGTTAATCACAAACGTGGAATGAATCCGAAGAGCACACAGGTGGCCCTGTCTACGACAGATTGTCGTGCTGGAGATTTTTCCAGACGTGTACCAACAACGATAGGTGCTATTGCATACCACACGGGCGTGCCTTTTGAAAAGAAGTAGGTACAAAATCCGGCCCGCAGTAGTTAAGATCATACTTTTAGGGATCATTTCTATAGTATGCATCGCCATGACTTCAGGTAAAACTGACAGTCTACCAAACCACGAGGACGATAGACAGTCTCTCTTTCTGAGCGCGAAGCCAACCAGGGTGAGTGCCATCTGAGGTTAGTAACCCTGGTTCTTGATGACCGTTCCTCTCAGTCACATGTGGCAGAGATGGAGGGAAGAGAGGCATTCTGAGTGGTTTGGCCAACCCCATTTTCATCTGTCTCAATAAATGCCAGTTAGCAAACCTCATATAACGCTCCCTGAGTCTTATAACGCATTGGATATAGTACACAACTGCTCTGACATCTGTCAGCAAGGAAGAATTGCAAAACGACAATTCATGGAGGTGTAAAAACAAAGGAAGGTTCAGGCGAGGCTCGAACTCGCAGCCTTCTGAGTGTGAAGCAGACGTGATAACCACTACACCACTGAACCTTAGCTGTCATGGCACACGTATTTGTAATGACCTATACCTGTCGCTGACACTGACACAACACAAGCCGGGGATATGCTGAGGGCCCACGTACATGTTAAAGGGAGAGAAGTAGGAAAGAATTAATCTGTAAGAAGCCCGCTTCACTTGTGGTAGGTTTCAAGTTGAGAAAGAGAGTTGTGCTTATTGCAAGATATAATGCAACCCCAAGAAAAAATAAGGTTCCGGCGAGGCTCGAACTCGCGGCCTTCTGCGTGTTAAGCAGACGTGATAACCACTACACCACGGAACCAGTTGCAAGCCTTTGGAGAAACAAGCTAAATCTCTTCCAGGTGATATAGCTTGAGCATATTTTTCTCTGCTACTTCATTTCCTTACATTAATAAGGTTTGAACATATCCAAAAACACAACTTTGCACAATGGAATCATGAGTCGGAGCTTATATAAAGAGGATTTGGGTGGGGCTAATTAAGGTGTAATGATGTGCGATCACACCAAGTCTCCTTCTGGTTCTTCCAACTTGGATGTTGACACTGGAGCAGTCACAGTCACAATCATACCCACGGTCAATGGGAGATAACCACCAATACGCTGTAATCACAAAACAATTTACATTGACAAAACACTTGATCAGTTGAGATTGCCTGTACTCTATGTGCTTTTTTCAGTTAATCACAAACGTGGAATGAATCCGAAGAGCACACAGGTGGCCCTGTCTACGACAGATTGTCGTGCTGGAGATTTTTCCAGACGTGTACCAACAACGATAGGTGCTATTGCATACCACACGGGCGTGCCTTTTGAAAAGAAGTAGGTACAAAATCCGGCCCGCAGTAGTTAAGATCATACTTTTAGGGATCATTTCTATAGTATGCATCGCCATGACTTCAGGTAAAACTGACAGTCTACCAAACCACGAGGACGATAGACAGTCTCTCTTTCTGAGCGCGAAGCCAACCAGGGTGAGTGCCATCTGAGGTTAGTAACCCTGGTTCTTGATGACCGTTCCTCTCAGTCACATGTGGCAGAGATGGAGGGAAGAGAGGCATTCTGAGTGGTTTGGCCAACCCCATTTTCATCTGTCTCAATAAATGCCAGTTAGCAAACCTCATATAACGCTCCCTGAGTCTTATAACGCATTGGATATAGTACACAACTGCTCTGACATCTGTCAGCAAGGAAGAATTGCAAAACGACAATTCATGGAGGTGTAAAAACAAAGGAAGGTTCAGGCGAGGCTCGAACTCGCAGCCTTCTGAGTGTGAAGCAGACGTGATAACCACTACACCACTGAACCTTAGCTGTCATGGCACACGTATTTGTAATGACCTATACCTGTCGCTGACACTGACACAACACAAGCCGGGGATATGCTGAGGGCCCACGTACATGTTAAAGGGAGAGAAGTAGGAAAGAATTAATCTGTAAGAAGCCCGCTTCACTTGTGGTAGGTTTCAAGTTGAGAAAGAGAGTTGTGCTTATTGCAAGATATAATGCAACCCCAAGAAAAAATAAGGTTCCGGCGAGGCTCGAACTCGCGGCCTTCTGCGTGTTAAGCAGACGTGATAACCACTACACCACGGAACCAGTTGCAAGCCTTTGGAGAAACAAGCTAAATCTCTTCCAGGTGATATAGCTTGAGCATATTTTTCTCTGCTACTTCATTTCCTTACATTAATAAGGTTTGAACATATCCAAAAACACAACTTTGCACAATGGAATCATGAGTCGGAGCTTATATAAAGAGGATTTGGGTGGGGCTAATTAAGGTGTAATGATGTGCGATCACACCAAGTCTCCTTCTGGTTCTTCCAACTTGGATGTTGACACTGGAGCAGTCACAGTCACAATCATACCCACGGTCAATGGGAGATAACCACCAATACGCTGTAATCACAAAACAATTTACATTGACAAAACACTTGATCAGTTGAGATTGCCTGTACTCTATGTGCTTTTTTCAGTTAATCACAAACGTGGAATGAATCCGAAGAGCACACAGGTGGCCCTGTCTACGACAGATTGTCGTGCTGGAGATTTTTCCAGACGTGTACCAACAACGATAGGTGCTATTGCATACCACACGGGCGTGCCTTTTGAAAAGAAGTAGGTACAAAATCCGGCCCGCAGTAGTTAAGATCATACTTTTAGGGATCATTTCTATAGTATGCATCGCCATGACTTCAGGTAAAACTGACAGTCTACCAAACCACGAGGACGATAGACAGTCTCTCTTTCTGAGCGCGAAGCCAACCAGGGTGAGTGCCATCTGAGGTTAGTAACCCTGGTTCTTGATGACCGTTCCTCTCAGTCACATGTGGCAGAGATGGAGGGAAGAGAGGCATTCTGAGTGGTTTGGCCAACCCCATTTTCATCTGTCTCAATAAATGCCAGTTAGCAAACCTCATATAACGCTCCCTGAGTCTTATAACGCATTGGATATAGTACACAACTGCTCTGACATCTGTCAGCAAGGAAGAATTGCAAAACGACAATTCATGGAGGTGTAAAAACAAAGGAAGGTTCAGGCGAGGCTCGAACTCGCGGCCTTCTGCGTGTGAAGCAGACGTGATAACCACTACACCACTGAACCTTAGCTGTCATGGCACACGTATTTGTAATGACCTATACCTGTCGCTGACACTGACACAACACAAGCCGGGGATATGCTGAGGGCCCACGTACATGTTAAAGGGAGAGAAGTAGGAAAGAATTAATCTGTAAGAAGCCCGCTTCACTTGTGGTAGGTTTCAAGTTGAGAAAGAGAGTTGTGCTTATTGCAAGATATAATGCAACCCCAAGAAAAAATAAGGTTCCGGCGAGGCTCGAACTCGCGGCCTTCTGCGTGTTAAGCAGACGTGATAACCACTACACCACGGAACCAGTTGCAAGCCTTTGGAGAAACAAGATAAATCTCTTCCAGGTGATATAGCTTGAGCATAGTCTTCTCTGCTACTTCATTTCCTTACATTAATAAGGTTTGAACATATCCAAAAACACAACTTTGCACAATGGAATCATGAGTCGGAGCTTATATAAAGAGGATTTGGGTGGGGCTAATTAAGGTGTAATGATGTGCGATCACACCAAGTCTCCTTCTGGTTCTTCCAACTTGGATGTTGACACTGGAGCAGTCACAGTCACAATCATACCCACGGTCAATGGGAGATAACCACCAATACGCTGTAATCACAAAACAATTTACATTGAGAAAACACTTGATCAGTTGAGATTGCCTGTACTCTATGTGCTTTTTTCAGTTAATCACAAACGTGGAATGAATCCGAAGAGCACACAGGTGGCCCTGTCTACGACAGATTGTCGTGCTGGAGATTTTTCCAGACGTGTACCAACAACGATAAGTGCTATTGCATACCACACGGGCGTGCCTTTTGAAAAGAAGTAGGTACAAAATCCGGCCCGCAGTAGTTAAGATCATACTTTTAGGGATCATTTCTATAGTATGCATCGCCATGACTTCAGGTAAAACTGACAGTCTACCAAACCACGAGGACGATAGACAGTCTCTCTTTCTGAGCGCGAAGCCAACCAGGGTGAGTGCCATCTGAGGTTAGTAACCCTGGTTCTTGATGACCGTTCCTCTCAGTCACATGTGGCAGAGATGGAGGGAAGAGAGGCATTCTGAGTGGTTTGGCCAACCCCATTTTCATCTGTCTCAATAAATGCCAGTTAGCAAACCTCATATAACGCTCCCTGAGTCTTATAACGCATTGGATATAGTACACAACTGCTCTGACATCTGTCAGCAAGGAAGAATTGCAAAACGACAATTCATGGAGGTGTAAAAACAAAGGAAGGTTCAGGCGAGGCTCGAACTCGCAGCCTTCTGAGTGTGAAGCAGACGTGATAACCACTACACCACTGAACCTTAGCTGTCATGGCACACGTATTTGTAATGACCTATACCTGTCGCTGACACTGACACAACACAAGCCGGGGATATGCTGAGGGCCCACGTACATGTTAAAGGGAGAGAAGTAGGAAAGAATTAATCTGTAAGAAGCCCGCTTCACTTGTGGTAGGTTTCAAGTTGAGAAAGAGAGTTGTGCTTATTGCAAGATATAATGCAACCCCAAGAAAAAATAAGGTTCCGGCGAGGCTCGAACTCGCGGCCTTCTGCGTGTTAAGCAGACGTGATAACCACTACACCACGGAACCAGTTGCAAGCCTTTGGAGAAACAAGCTAAATCTCTTCCAGGTGATATAGCTTGAGCATATTTTTCTCTGCTACTTCATTTCCTTACATTAATAAGGTTTGAACATATCCAAAAACACAACTTTGCACAATGGAATCATGAGTCGGAGCTTATATAAAGAGGATTTGGGTGGGGCTAATTAAGGTGTAATGATGTGCGATCACACCAAGTCTCCTTCTGGTTCTTCCAACTTGGATGTTGACACTGGAGCAGTCACAGTCACAATCATACCCACGGTCAATGGGAGATAACCACCAATACGCTGTAATCACAAAACAATTTACATTGACAAAACACTTGATCAGTTGAGATTGCCTGTACTCTATGTGCTTTTTTCAGTTAATCACAAACGTGGAATGAATCCGAAGAGCACACAGGTGGCCCTGTCTACGACAGATTGTCGTGCTGGAGATTTTTCCAGACGTGTACCAACAACGATAGGTGCTATTGCATACCACACGGGCGTGCCTTTTGAAAAGAAGTAGGTACAAAATCCGGCCCGCAGTAGTTAAGATCATACTTTTAGGGATCATTTCTATAGTATGCATCGCCATGACTTCAGGTAAAACTGACAGTCTACCAAACCACGAGGACGATAGACAGTCTCTCTTTCTGAGCGCGAAGCCAACCAGGGTGAGTGCCATCTGAGGTTAGTAACCCTGGTTCTTGATGACCGTTCCTCTCAGTCACATGTGGCAGAGATGGAGGGAAGAGAGGCATTCTGAGTGGTTTGGCCAACCCCATTTTCATCTGTCTCAATAAATGCCAGTTAGCAAACCTCATATAACGCTCCCTGAGTCTTATAACGCATTGGATATAGTACACAACTGCTCTGACATCTGTCAGCAAGGAAGAATTGCAAAACGACAATTCATGGAGGTGTAAAAACAAAGGAAGGTTCAGGCGAGGCTCGAACTCGCGGCCTTCTGCGTGTGAAGCAGACGTGATAACCACTACACCACTGAACCTTAGCTGTCATGGCACACGTATTTGTAATGACCTATACCTGTCGCTGACACTGACACAACACAAGCCGGGGATATGCTGAGGGCCCACGTACATGTTAAAGGGAGAGAAGTAGGAAAGAATTAATCTGTAAGAAGCCCGCTTCACTTGTGGTAGGTTTCAAGTTGAGAAAGAGAGTTGTGCTTATTGCAAGATATAATGCAACCCCAAGAAAAAATAAGGTTCCGGCGAGGCTCGAACTCGCGGCTTTCTGCGTGTTAAGCAGACGTGATAACCACTACACCACGGAACCAGTTGCAAGCCTTTGGAGAAACAAGATAAATCTCTTCCAGGTGATATAGCTTGAGCATAGTCTTCTCTGCTACTTCATTTCCTTACATTAATAAGGTTTGAACATATCCAAAAACACAACTTTGCACAATGGAATCATGAGTCGGAGCTTATATAAAGAGGATTTGGGTGGGGCTAATTAAGGTGTAATGATGTGCGATCACACCAAGTCTCCTTCTGGTTCTTCCAACTTGGATGTTGACACTGGAGCAGTCACAGTCACAATCATACCCACGGTCAATGGGAGATAACCACCAATACGCTGTAATCACAAAACAATTTACATTGAGAAAACACTTGATCAGTTGAGATTGCCTGTACTCTATGTGCTTTTTTCAGTTAATCACAAACGTGGAATGAATCCGAAGAGCACACAGGTGGCCCTGTCTACGACAGATTGTCGTGCTGGAGATTTTTCCAGACGTGTACCAACAACGATAAGTGCTATTGCATACCACACGGGCGTGCCTTTTGAAAAGAAGTAGGTACAAAATCCGGCACGCAGTTGTTAAGATCATACTTTTAGGGATCATTTCTATAGTATGCATCGCCATGACTTCAGGTAAAACTGACAGTCTACCAAACCACGAGGACGATAGACAGTCTCTCTTTCTGAGCGCGAAGCCAACCAGGGTGAGTGCCATCTGAGGTTAGTAACCCTGGTTCTTGATGACCGTTCCTCTCAGTCACATGTGGCAGAGATGGAGGGAAGAGAGGCATTCTGAGTGGTTTGGCCAACCCCATTTTCATCTGTCTCAATAAATGCCAGTTAGCAAACCTCATATAACGCTCCCTGAGTCTTATAACGCATTGGATATAGTACACAACTGCTCTGACATCTGTCAGCAAGGAAGAATTGCAAAACGACAATTCATGGAGGTGTAAAAACAAAGGAAGGTTCAGTCGAGGCTCGAACTCGCGGCCTTCTGAGTGTGAAGCAGACGTGATAACCACTACACCACTGAACCTTAGCTGTCATGGCACACGTATTTGTAATGACCTATACCTGTCGCTGACACTGACACAACACAAGCCGGGGATATGCTGAGGGCCCACGTACATGTTAAAGGGAGAGAAGTAGGAAAGAATTAATCTGTAAGAAGCCCGCTTCACTTGTGGTAGGTTTCAAGTTGAGAAAGAGAGTTGTGCTTATTGCAAGATATAATGCAACCCCAAGAAAAAATAAGGTTCCGGCGAGGCTCGAACTCGCGGCCTTCTGCGTGTTAAGCAGACGTGATAACCACTACACCACGGAACCAGTTGCAAGCCTTTGGAGAAACAAGCTAAATCTCTTCCAGGTGATATAGCTTGAGCATATTTTTCTCTGCTACTTCATTTCCTTACATTAATAAGGTTTGAACATATCCAAAAACACAACTTTGCACAATGGAATCATGAGTCGGAGCTTATATAAAGAGGATTTGGGTGGGGCTAATTAAGGTGTAATGATGTGCGATCACACCAAGTCTCCTTCTGGTTCTTCCAACTTGGATGTTGACACTGGAGCAGTCACAGTCACAATCATACCCACGGTCAATGGGAGATAACCACCAATACGCTGTAATCACAAAACAATTTACATTGAGAAAACACTTGATCAGTTGAGATTGCCTGTACTCTATGTGCTTTTTTCAGTTAATCACAAACGTGGAATGAATCCGAAGAGCACACAGGTGGCCCTGTCTACGACAGATTGTCGTGCTGGAGATTTTTCCAGACGTGTACCAACAACGATAGGTGCTATTGCATACCACACGGGCGTGCCTTTTGAAAAGAAGTAGGTACAAAATCCGGCCCGCAGTAGTTAAGATCATACTTTTAGGGATCATTTCTATAGTATGCATCGCCATGACTTCAGGTAAAACTGACAGTCTACCAAACCACGAGGACGATAGACAGTCTCTCTTTCTGAGCGCGAAGCCAACCAGGGTGAGTGCCATCTGAGGTTAGTAACCCTGGTTCTTGATGACCGTTCCTCTCAGTCACATGTGGCAGAGATGGAGGGAAGAGAGGCATTCTGAGTGGTTTGGCCAACCCCATTTTCATCTGTCTCAATAAATGCCAGTTAGCAAACCTCATATAACGCTCCCTGAGTCTTATAACGCATTGGATATAGTACACAACTGCTCTGACATCTGTCAGCAAGGAAGAATTGCAAAACGACAATTCATGGAGGTGTAAAAACAAAGGAAGGTTCAGGCGAGGCTCGAACTCGCGGCCTTCTGCGTGTGAAGCAGACGTGATAACCACTACACCACTGAACCTTAGCTGTCATGGCACACGTATTTGTAATGACCTATACCTGTCGCTGACACTGACACAACACAAGCCGGGGATATGCTGAGGGCCCACGTACATGTTAAAGGGAGAGAAGTAGGAAAGAATTAATCTGTAAGAAGCCCGCTTCACTTGTGGTAGGTTTCAAGTTGAGAAAGAGAGTTGTGCTTATTGCAAGATATAATGCAACCCCAAGAAAAAATAAGGTTCCGGCGAGGCTCGAACTCGCGGCCTTCTGCGTGTTAAGCAGACGTGATAACCACTACACCACGGAACCAGTTGCAAGCCTTTGGAGAAACAAGATAAATCTCTTCCAGGTGATATAGCTTGAGCATAGTCTTCTCTGCTACTTCATTTCCTTACATTAATAAGGTTTGAACATATCCAAAAACACAACTTTGCACAATGGAATCATGAGTCGGAGCTTATATAAAGAGGATTTGGGTGGGGCTAATTAAGGTGTAATGATGTGCGATCACACCAAGTCTCCTTCTGGTTCTTCCAACTTGGATGTTGACACTGGAGCAGTCACAGTCACAATCATACCCACGGTCAATGGGAGATAACCACCAATACGCTGTAATCACAAAACAATTTACATTGACAAAACACTTGATCAGTTGAGATTGCCTGTACTCTATGTGCTTTTTTCAGTTAATCACAAACGTGGAATGAATCCGAAGAGCACACAGGTGGCCCTGTCTACGACAGATTGTCGTGCTGGAGATTTTTCCAGACGTGTACCAACAACGATAGGTGCTATTGCATACCACACGGGCGTGCCTTTTGAAAAGAAGTAGGTACAAAATCCGGCACGCAGTTGTTAAGATCATACTTTTAGGGATCATTTCTATAGTATGCATCGCGTGTGAAGCAGACGTGATAACCACTACACCACTGAACCTTAGCTGTCATGGCACACGTATTTGTAATGACCTATACCTGTCGCTGACACTGACACAACACAAGCCGGGGATATGCTGAGGGCCCACGTACATGTTAAAGGGAGAGAAGTAGGAAAGAATCTGTAAGAAGCCCGCTTCACTTGTGGTAGGTTTCAAGTTGAGAAAGAGAGTTGTGCTTATTGCAAGATATAATGCAACCCCAAGTAAAAATAAGGTTCCGGCGAGGCTCGAACTCGCGGCCTTCTGCGTGTTAAGCAGACGTGATAACCACTACACCACGGAACCAGTTGCAAGCCTTTGGAGAAACAAGCTAAATCTCTTCCAGGTGATATAGCTTGAGCATATTCTTCTCTGCTACTTCATTTCCTTACATTAATAAGGTTTGAACATATCCAAAAACACAACTTTGCACAATGGAATCATGAGTCGGAGCTTATATAAAGAGGATTTGGGTGGGGCTAATTAAGGTGTAATGATGTGCGATCACACCAAGTCTCCTTCTGGTTCTTCCAACTTGGATGTTGACACTGGAGCAGTCACAGTCACAATCATACCCACGGTCAATGGGAGATAACCACCAATACGCTGTAATCACAAAACAATTTACATTGACAAAACACTTGATCAGTTGAGATTGCCTGTACTCTATGTGCTTTTTTCAGTTAATCACAAACGTGGAATGAATCCGAAGAGCACACAGGTGGCCCTGTCTACGACAGATTGTCGTGCTGGAGATTTTTCCAGACGTGTACCAACAACGATAGGTGCTATTGCATACCACACGGGCGTGCCTTTTGAAAAGAAGTAGGTACAAAATCCGGCCCGCAGTAGTTAAGATCATACTTTTAGGGATCATTTCTATAGTATGCATCGCCATGACTTCAGGTAAAACTGACAGTCTACCAAACCACGAGGACGATAGACAGTCTCTCTTTCTGAGCGCGAAGCCAACCAGGGTGAGTGCCATCTGAGGTTAGTAACCCTGGTTCTTGATGACCGTTCCTCTCAGTCACATGTGGCAGAGATGGAGGGAAGAGAGGCATTCTGAGTGGTTTGGCCAACCCCATTTTCATCTGTCTCAATAAATGCCAGTTAGCAAACCTCATATAACGCTCCCTGAGTCTTATAACGCATTGGATATAGTACACAACTGCTCTGACATCTGTCAGCAAGGAAGAATTGCAAAACGACAATTCATGGAGGTGTAAAAACAAAGGAAGGTTCAGGCGAGGCTCGAACTCGCGGCCTTCTGCGTGTGAAGCAGACGTGATAACCACTACACCACTGAACCTTAGCTGTCATGGCACACGTATTTGTAATGACCTATACCTGTCGCTGACACTGACACAACACAAGCCGGGGATATGCTGAGGGCCCACGTACATGTTAAAGGGCGAGAAGTAGGAAAGAATTAATCTGTAAGAAGCCCGCTGCACTTGTGGTAGGTTTCAAGTTGAGAAAGAGAGTTGTGCTTATTGCAAGATATAATGCAACCCCAAGAAAAAATAAGGTTCCGGCGAGGCTCGAACTCGCGGCCTTCTGCGTGTTAAGCAGACGTGATAACCACTACACCACGGAACCAGTTGCAAGCCTTTGGAGAAACAAGCTAAATCTCTTCCAGGTGATATAGCTTGAGCATATTCTTCTCTGCTACTTCATTTCCTTACATTAATAAGGTTTGAACATATCCAAAAACACAACTTTGCACAATGGAATCATGAGTCGGAGCTTATATAAAGAGGATTTGGGTGGGGCTAATTAAGGTGTAATGATGTGCGATCACACCAAGTCTCCTTCTGGTTCTTCCAACTTGGATGTTGACACTGGAGCAGTCACAGTCACAATCATACCCACGGTCAATGGGAGATAACCACCAATACGCTGTAATCACAAAACAATTTACATTGACAAAACACTTGATCAGTTGAGATTGCCTGTACTCTATGTGCTTTTTTCAGTTAATCACAAACGTGGAATGAATCCGAAGAGCACACAGGTGGCCCTGTCTACGACAGATTGTCGTGCTGGAGATTTTTCCAGACGTGTACCAACAACGATAGGTGCTATTGCATACCACACGGGCGTGCCTTTTGAAAAGAAGTAGGTACAAAATCCGGCACGCAGTTGTTAAGATCATACTTTTAGGGATCATTTCTATAGTATGCATCGCCATGACTTCAGGTAAAACTGACAGTCTACCAAACCACGAGGACGATAGACAGTCTCTCTTTCTGAGCGCGAAGCCAACCAGGGGGAGTGCCATCTGAGGTTAGTAACCCTGGTTCTTGATGACCGTTCCTCTCAGTCACATGTGGCAGAGATGGAGGGAAGAGAGGCATTCTGAGTGGTTTGGCCAACCCCATTTTCATCTGTCTCAATAAATGCCAGTTAGCAAACCTCATATAACGCTCCCTGAGTCTTATAACGCATTGGATATAGTACACAACTGCTCTGACATCTGTCAGCAAGGAAGAATTGCAAAACGACAATTCATGGAGGTGTAAAAACAAAGGAAGGTTCAGGCGAGGCTCGAACTCGCAGCCTTCTGAGTGTGAAGCAGACGTGATAACCACTACACCACTGAACCTTAGCTGTCATGGCACACGTATTTGTAATGATCTATACCTGTCGCTGACACTGACACAACACAAGCCGGGGATATGCTGAGGGCCCACGTACATGTTAAAGGGAGAGAAGTAGGAAAGAATTAATCTGTAAGAAGCCCGCTTCACTTGTGGTAGGTTTCAAGTTGAGAAAGAGAGTTGTGCTTATTGCAAGATATAATGCAACCCCAAGAAAAAATAAGGTTCCGGCGAGGCTCGAACTCGCGGCCTTCTGCGTGTTAAGCAGACGTGATAACCACTACACCACGGAACCAGTTGCAAGCCTTTGGAGAAACAAGCTAAATCTCTTCCAGGTGATATAGCTTGAGCATATTTTTCTCTGCTACTTCATTTCCTTACATTAATAAGGTTTGAACATATCCAAAAACACAACTTTGCACAATGGAATCATGAGTCGGAGCTTATATAAAGAGGATTTGGGTGGGGCTAATTAAGGTGTAATGATGTGCGATCACACCAAGTCTCCTTCTGGTTCTTCCAACTTGGATGTTGACACTGGAGCAGTCACAGTCACAATCATACCCACGGTCAATGGGAGATAACCACCAATACGCTGTAATCACAAAACAATTTACATTGACAAAACACTTGATCAGTTGAGATTGCCTGTACTCTATGTGCTTTTTTCAGTTAATCACAAACGTGGAATGAATCCGAAGAGCACACAGGTGGCCCTGTCTACGACAGATTGTCGTGCTGGAGATTTTTCCAGACGTGTACCAACAACGATAGGTGCTATTGCATACCACACGGGCGTGCCTTTTGAAAAGAAGTAGGTACAAAATCCGGCCCGCAGTAGTTAAGATCATACTTTTAGGGATCATTTCTATAGTATGCATCGCCATGACTTCAGGTAAAACTGACAGTCTACCAAACCACGAGGACGATAGACAGTCTCTCTTTCTGAGCGCGAAGCCAACCAGGGTGAGTGCCATCTGAGGTTAGTAACCCTGGTTCTTGATGACCGTTCCTCTCAGTCACATGTGGCAGAGATGGAGGGAAGAGAGGCATTCTGAGTGGTTTGGCCAACCCCATTTTCATCTGTCTCAATAAATGCCAGTTAGCAAACCTCATATAACGCTCCCTGAGTCTTATAACGCATTGTATATAGTACACAACTGCTCTGACATCTGTCAGCAAGGAAGAATTGCAAAACGACAATTCATGGAGGTGTAAAAACAAAGGAAGGTTCAGTCGAGGCTCGAACTCGCGGCCTTCTGCGTGTGAAGCAGACGTGATAACCACTACACCACTGAACCTTAGCTGTCATGGCACACGTATTTGTAATGACCTATACCTGTCGCTGACACTGACACAACACAAGCCGGGGATATGCTGAGGGCCCACGTACATGTTAAAGGGAGAGAAGTAGGAAAGAATTAATCTGTAAGAAGCCCGCTTCACTTGTGGTAGGTTTCAAGTTGAGAAAGAGAGTTGTGCTTATTGCAAGATATAATGCAACCCCAAGAAAAAATAAGGTTCCGGCGAGGCTCGAACTCGCGGCCTTCTGCGTGTTAAGCAGACGTGATAACCACTACACCACGGAACCAGTTGCAAGCCTTTGGAGAAACAAGCTAAATCTCTTCCAGGTGATATAGCTTGAGCATATTCTTCTCTGCTACTTCATTTCCTTACATTAATAAGGTTTGAACATATCCAAAAACACAACTTTGCACAATGGAATCATGAGTCGGAGCTTATATAAAGAGGATTTGGGTGGGGCTAATTAAGGTGTAATGATGTGCGATCACACCAAGTCTCCTTCTGGTTCTTCCAACTTGGATGTTGACACTGGAGCAGTCACAGTCACAATCATACCCACGGTCAATGGGAGATAACCACCAATACGCTGTAATCACAAAACAATTTACATTGACAAAACACTTGATCAGTTGAGATTGCCTGTACTCTATGTGCTTTTTTCAGTTAATCACAAACGTGGAATGAATCCGAAGAGCACACAGGTGGCCCTGTCTACGACAGATTGTCGTGCTGGAGATTTTTCCAGACGTGTACCAACAACGATAGGTGCTATTGCATACCACACGGGCGTGCCTTTTGAAAAGAAGTAGGTACAAAATCCGGCACGCAGTTGTTAAGATCATACTTTTAGGGATCATTTCTATAGTATGCATCGCCATGACTTCAGGTAAAACTGACAGTCTACCAAACCACGAGGACGATAGACAGTCTCTCTTTCTGAGCGCGAAGCCAACCAGGGTGAGTGCCATCTGAGGTTAGTAACCCTGGTTCTTGATGACCGTTCCTCTCAGTCACATGTGGCAGAGATGGAGGGAAGAGAGGCATTCTGAGTGGTTTGGCCAACCCCATTTTCATCTGTCTCAATAAATGCCAGTTAGCAAACCTCATATAACGCTCCCTGAGTCTTATAACGCATTGTATATAGTACACAACTGCTCTGACATCTGTCAGCAAGGAAGAATTGCAAAACGACAATTCATGGAGGTGTAAAAACAAAGGAAGGTTCAGTCGAGGCTCGAACTCGCGGCCTTCTGCGTGTGAAGCAGACGTGATAACCACTACACCACTGAACCTTAGCTGTCATGGCACACGTATTTGTAATGACCTATACCTGTCGCTGACACTGACACAACACAAGCCGGGGATATGCTGAGGGCCCACGTACATGTTAAAGGGAGAGAAGTAGGAAAGAATTAATCTGTAAGAAGCCCGCTTCACTTGTGGTAGGTTTCAAGTTGAGAAAGAGAGTTGTGCTTATTGCAAGATATAATGCAACCCCAAGAAAAAATAAGGTTCCGGCGAGGCTCGAACTCGCGGCCTTCTGCGTGTTAAGCAGACGTGATAACCACTACACCACGGAACCAGTTGCAAGCCTTTGGAGAAACAAGCTAAATCTCTTCCAGGTGATATAGCTTGAGCATATTCTTCTCTGCTACTTCATTTCCTTACATTAATAAGGTTTGAACATATCCAAAAACACAACTTTGCACAATGGAATCATGAGTCGGAGCTTATATAAAGAGGATTTGGGTGGGGCTAATTAAGGTGTAATGATGTGCGATCACACCAAGTCTCCTTCTGGTTCTTCCAACTTGGATGTTGACACTGGAGCAGTCACAGTCACAATCATACCCACGGTCAATGGGAGATAACCACCAATACGCTGTAATCACAAAACAATTTACATTGACAAAACACTTGATCAGTTGAGATTGCCTGTACTCTATGTGCTTTTTTCAGTTAATCACAAACGTGGAATGAATCCGAAGAGCACACAGGTGGCCCTGTCTACGACAGATTGTCGTGCTGGAGATTTTTCCAGACGTGTACCAACAACGATAGGTGCTATTGCATACCACACGGGCGTGCCTTTTGAAAAGAAGTAGGTACAAAATCCGGCACGCAGTTGTTAAGATCATACTTTTAGGGATCATTTCTATAGTATGCATCGCCATGACTTCAGGTAAAACTGACAGTCCACCAAACCACGAGGACGATAGACAGTCTCTCTTTCTGAGCGCGAAGCCAACCAGGGTGAGTGCCATCTGAGGTTAGTAACCCTGGTTCTTGATGACCGTTCCTCTCAGTCACATGTGGCAGAGATGGAGGGAAGAGAGGCATTCTGAGTGGTTTGGCCAACCCCATTTTCATCTGTCTCAATAAATGCCAGTTAGCAAACCTCATATAACGCTCCCTGAGTCTTATAACGCATTGGATATAGTACACAACTGCTCTGACATCTGTCAGCAAGGAAGAATTGCAAAACGACAATTCATGGAGGTGTAAAAACAAAGGAAGGTTCAGGCGAGGCTCGAACTCGCAGCCTTCTGAGTGTGAAGCAGACGTGATAACCACTACACCACTGAACCTTAGCTGTCATGGCACACGTATTTGTAATGATCTATACCTGTCGCTGACACTGACACAACACAAGCCGGGGATATGCTGAGGGCCCACGTACATGTTAAAGGGAGAGAAGTAGGAAAGAATTAATCTGTAAGAAGCCCGCTTCACTTGTGGTAGGTTTCAAGTTGAGAAAGAGAGTTGTGCTTATTGCAAGATATAATGCAACCCCAAGAAAAAATAAGGTTCCGGCGAGGCTCGAACTCGCGGCCTTCTGCGTGTTAAGCAGACGTGATAACCACTACACCACGGAACCAGTTGCAAGCCTTTGGAGAAACAAGCTAAATCTCTTCCAGGTGATATAGCTTGAGCATATTTCTCTCTGCTACTTCATTTCCTTACATTAATAAGGTTTGAACATATCCAAAAACACAACTTTGCACAATGGAATCATGAGTCGGAGCTTATATAAAGAGGATTTGGGTGGGGCTAATTAAGGTGTAATGATGTGCGATCACACCAAGTCTCCTTCTGGTTCTTCCAACTTGGATGTTGACACTGGAGCAGTCACAGTCACAATCATACCCACGGTCAATGGGAGATAACCACCAATACGCTGTAATCACAAAACAATTTACATTGACAAAACACTTGATCAGTTGAGATTGCCTGTACTCTATGTGCTTTTTTCAGTTAATCACAAACGTGGAATGAATCCGAAGAGCACACAGGTGGCCCTGTCTACGACAGATTGTCGTGCTGGAGATTTTTCCAGACGTGTACCAACAACGATAGGTGCTATTGCATACCACACGGGCGTGCCTTTTGAAAAGAAGTAGGTACAAAATCCGGCACGCAGTTGTTAAGATCATACTTTTAGGGATCATTTCTATAGTATGCATCGCCATGACTTCAGGTAAAACTGACAGTCTACCAAACCACGAGGACGATAGACAGTCTCTCTTTCTGAGCGCGAAGCCAACCAGGGGGAGTGCCATCTGAGGTTAGTAACCCTGGTTCTTGATGACCGTTCCTCTCAGTCACATGTGGCAGAGATGGAGGGAAGAGAGGCATTCTGAGTGGTTTGGCCAACCCCATTTTCATCTGTCTCAATAAATGCCAGTTAGCAAACCTCATATAACGCTCCCTGAGTCTTATAACGCATTGGATATAGTACACAACTGCTCTGACATCTGTCAGCAAGGAAGAATTGCAAAACGACAATTCATGGAGGTGTAAAAACAAAGGAAGGTTCAGGCGAGGCTCGAACTCGCGGCCTTCTGCGTGTGAAGCAGACGTGATAACCACTACACCACTGAACCTTAGCTGTCATGGCACACGTATTTGTAATGACCTATACCTGTCGCTGACACTGACACAACACAAGCCGGGGATATGCTGAGGGCCCACGTACATGTTAAAGGGAGAGAAGTAGGAAAGAATTAATCTGTAAGAAGCCCGCTTCACTTGTGGTAGGTTTCAAGTTGAGAAAGAGAGTTGTGCTTATTGCAAGATATAATGCAACCCCAAGAAAAAATAAGGTTCCGGCGAGGCTCGAACTCGCGGCCTTCTGCGTGTTAAGCAGACGTGATAACCACTACACCACGGAACCAGTTGCAAGCCTTTGGAGAAACAAGCTAAATCTCTTCAAGGTGATATAGCTTGAGCATATTTTTCTCTGCTACTTCATTTCCTTACATTAATAAGGTTTGAACATATCCAAAAACACAACTTTGCACAATGGAATCATGAGTCGGAGCTTATATAAAGAGGATTTGGGTGGGGCTAATTAAGGTGTAATGATGTGCGATCACACCAAGTCTCCTTCTGGTTCTTCCAACTTGGATGTTGACACTGGAGCAGTCACAGTCACAATCATACCCACGGTCAATGGGAGATAACCACCAATACGCTGTAATCACAAAACAATTTACATTGAGAAAACACTTGATCAGTTGAGATTGCCTGTACTCTATGTGCTTTTTTCAGTTAATCACAAACGTGGAATGAATCCGAAGAGCACACAGGTGGCCCTGTCTACGACAGATTGTCGTGCTGGAGATTTTTCCAGACGTGTACCAACAACGATAGGTGCTATTGCATACCACACGGGCGTGCCTTTTGAAAAGAAGTAGGTACAAAATCCGGCACGCAGTTGTTAAGATCATACTTTTAGGGATCATTTCTATAGTATGCATCGCCATGACTTCAGGTAAAACTGACAGTCTACCAAACCACGAGGACGATAGACAGTCTCTCTTTCTGAGCGCGAAGCCAACCAGGGGGAGTGCCATCTGAGGTTAGTAACCCTGGTTCTTGATGACCGTTCCTCTCAGTCACATGTGGCAGAGATGGAGGGAAGAGAGGCATTCTGAGTGGTTTGGCCAACCCCATTTTCATCTGTCTCAATAAATGCCAGTTAGCAAACCTCATATAACGCTCCCTGAGTCTTATAACGCATTGGATATAGTACACAACTGCTCTGACATCTGTCAGCAAGGAAGAATTGCAAAACGACAATTCATGGAGGTGTAAAAACAAAGGAAGGTTCAGGCGAGGCTCGAACTCGCGGCCTTCTGCGTGTGAAGCAGACGTGATAACCACTACACCACTGAACCTTAGCTGTCATGGCACACGTATTTGTAATGACCTATACCTGTCGCTGACACTGACACAACACAAGCCGGGGATATGCTGAGGGCCCACGTACATGTTAAAGGGAGAGAAGTAGGAAAGAATTAATCTGTAAGAAGCCCGCTTCACTTGTGGTAGGTTTCAAGTTGAGAAAGAGAGTTGTGCTTATTGCAAGATATAATGCAACCCCAAGAAAAAATAAGGTTCTGGCGAGGCTCGAACTCGCGGCCTTCTGCGTGTTAAGCAGACGTGATAACCACTACACCACGGAATTAAAAAGTTGCAAGCCTTTGGAGAAACAAGCTAAATCTCTTCCAGGTGATATAGCTTGAGCATATTCTTCTCTGCTACTTCATTTCCTTACATTAATAAGGTTTGAACATATCCAAAAACACAACTTTGCACAATGGAATCATGAGTCGGAGCTTATATAAAGAGGATTTGGGTGGGGCTAATTAAGGTGTAATGATGTGCGATCACACCAAGTCTCCTTCTGGTTCTTCCAACTTGGATGTTGACACTGGAGCAGTCACAGTCACAATCATACCCACGGTCAATGGGAGATAACCACCAATACGCTGTAATCACAAAACAATTTACATTGACAAAACACTTGATCAGTTGAGATTGCCTGTACTCTATGTGCTTTTTTCAGTTAATCACAAACGTGGAATGAATCCGAAGAGCACACAGGTGGCCCTGTCTACGACAGATTGTCGTGCTGGAGATTTTTCCAGACGTGTACCAACAACGATAGGTGCTATTGCATACCACACGGGCGTGCCTTTTGAAAAGAAGTAGGTACAAAATCCGGCACGCAGTTGTTAAGATCATACTTTTAGGGATCATTTCTATAGTATGCATCGCCATGACTTCAGGTAAAACTGACAGTCTCTCTTTCTGAGCGCGAAGCCAACCAGGGGGAGTGCCATCTGAGGTTAGTAACCCTGGTTCTTGATGACCGTTCCTCTCAGTCACATGTGGCAGAGATGGAGGGAAGAGAGGCATTCTGAGTGGTTTGGCCAACCCCATTTTCATCTGTCTCAATAAATGCCAGTTAGCAAACCTCATATAACGCTCCCTGAGTCTTATAACGCATTGGATATAGTACACAACTGCTCTGACATCTGTCAGCAAGGAAGAATTGCAAAACGACAATTCATGGAGGTGTAAAAACAAAGGAAGGTTCAGGCGAGGCTCGAACTCGCGGCCTTCTGCGTGTGAAGCAGACGTGATAACCACTACACCACTGAACCTTAGCTGTCATGGCACACGTATTTGTAATGACCTATACCTGTCGCTGACACTGACACAACACAAGCCGGGGATATGCTGAGGGCCCACGTACATGTTAAAGGGAGAGAAGTAGGAAAGAATTAATCTGTAAGAAGCCCGCTTCACTTGTGGTAGGTTTCAAGTTGAGAAAGAGAGTTGTGCTTATTGCAAGATATAATGCAACTCCAAGAAAAAATAAGGTTCCGGCGAGGCTCGAACTCGCGGCCTTCTGCGTGTTAAGCAGACGTGATAACCACTACACCACGGAATTAAAAAGTTGCAAGCCTTTGGAGAAACAAGCTAAATCTCTTCCAGGCGATATAGCTTGAGCATATTCTTCTCTGCTACTTCATTTCCTTACATTAATAAGGTTTGAACATATCCAAAAACACAACTTTGCACAATGGAATCATGAGTCGGAGCTTATATAAAGAGGATTTGGGTGGGGCTAATTAAGGTGTAATGATGTGCGATCACACCAAGTCTCCTTCTGGTTCTTCCAACTTGGATGTTGACACTGGAGCAGTCACAGTCACAATCATACCCACGGTCAATGGGAGATAACCACCAATACGCTGTAATCACAAAACAATTTACATTGACAAAACACTTGATCAGTTGAGATTGCCTGTACTCTATGTGCTTTTTTCAGTTAATCACAAACGTGGAATGAATCCGAAGAGCACACAGGTGGCCCTGTCTACGACAGATTGTCGTGCTGGAGATTTTTCCAGACGTGTACCAACAACGATAGGTGCTATTGCATACCACACGGGCGTGCCTTTTGAAAAGAAGTAGGTACAAAATCCGGCACGCAGTTGTTAAGATCATACTTTTAGGGATCATTTCTATAGTATGCATCGCCATGACTTCAGGTAAAACTGACAGTCTACCAAACCACGAGGACGATAGACAGTCTCTCTTTCTGAGCGCGAAGCCAACCAGGGGGAGTGCCATCTGAGGTTAGTAACCCTGGTTCTTGATGACCGTTCCTCTCAGTCACATGTGGCAGAGATGGAGGGAAGAGAGGCATTCTGAGTGCTTTGGCCAACCCCATTTTCATCTGTCTCAATAAATGCCAGTTAGCAAACCTCATATAACGCTCCCTGAGTCTTATAACGCATTGGATATAGTACACAACTGCTCTGACATCTGTCAGCAAGGAAGAATTGCAAAACGACAATTCATGGAGGTGTAAAAACAAAGGAAGGTTCAGGCGAGGCTCGAACTCGCGGCCTTCTGCGTGTGAAGCAGACGTGATAACCACTACACCACTGAACCTTAGCTGTCATGGCACACGTATTTGTAATGACCTATACCTGTCGCTGACACTGACACAACACAAGACGGGGATATGCTGAGGGCCCACGTACATGTTAAAGGGAGAGAAGTAGGAAAGAATTAATCTGTAAGAAGCCCGCTTCACTTGTGGTAGGTTTCAAGTTGAGAAAGAGAGTTGTGCTTATTGCAAGATATAATGCAACTCCAAGAAAAAATAAGGTTCCGGCGAGGCTCGAACTCGCGGCCTTCTGCGTGTTAAGCAGACGTGATAACCACTACACCACGGAATTAAAAAGTTGCAAGCCTTTGGAGAAACAAGCTAAATCTCTTCCAGGTGATATAGCTTGAGCATATTCTTCTCTGCTACTTCATTTCCTTACATTAATAAGGTTTGAACATATCCAAAAACACAACTTTGCACAATGGAATCATGAGTCGGAGCTTATATAAAGAGGATTTGGGTGGGGCTAATTAAGGTGTAATGATGTGCGATCACACCAAGTCTCCTTCTGGTTCTTCCAACTTGGATGTTGACACTGGAGCAGTCACAGTCACAATCATACCCACGGTCAATGGGAGATAACCACCAATACGCTGTAATCACAAAACAATTTACATTGACAAAACACTTGATCAGTTGAGATTGCCTGTACTCTATGTGCTTTTTTCAGTTAATCACAAACGTGGAATGAATCCGAAGAGCACACAGGTGGCCCTGTCTACGACAGATTGTCGTGCTGGAGATTTTTCCAGACGTGTACCAACAACGATAGGTGCTATTGCATACCACACGGGCGTGCCTTTTGAAAAGAAGTAGGTACAAAATCCGGCACGCAGTTGTTAAGATCATACTTTTAGGGATCATTTCTATAGTATGCATCGCCATGACTTCAGGTAAAACTGACAGTCTACCAAACCACGAGGACGATAGACAGTCTCTCTTTCTGAGCGCGAAGCCAACCAGGGGGAGTGCCATCTGAGGTTAGTAACCCTGGTTCTTGATGACCGTTCCTCTCAGTCACATGTGGCAGAGATGGAGGGAAGAGAGGCATTCTGAGTGGTTTGGCCAACCCCATTTTCATCTGTCTCAATAAATGCCAGTTAGCAAACCTCATATAACGCTCTCTGAGTCTTATAACGCATTGGATATAGTACACAACTGCTCTGACATCTGTCAGCAAGGAAGAATTGCAAAACGACAATTCATGGAGGTGTAAAAACAAAGGAAGGTTCAGGCGAGGCTCGAACTCGCGGCCTTCTGCGTGTGAAGCAGACGTGATAACCACTACACCACTGAACCTTAGCTGTCATGGCACACGTATTTGTAATGACCTGTACCTGTCGCTGACACTGACACAACACAAGCCGGGGATATGCTGAGGGCCCACGTACATGTTAAAGGGAGAGAAGTAGGAAAGAATTAATCTGTAAGAAGCCCGCTTCACTTGTGGTAGGTTTCAAGTTGAGAAAGAGAGTTGTGCTTATTGCAAGATATAATGCAACCCCAAGAAAAAATAAGGTTCCGGCGAGGCTCGAACTCGCGGCCTTCTGCGTGTTAAGCAGACGTGATAACCACTACACCACGGAATTAAAAAGTTGCAAGCCTTTGGAGAAACAAGCTAAATCTCTTCCAGGTGATATAGCTTGAGCATATTCTTCTCTGCTACTTCATTTCCTTACATTAATAAGGTTTGAACATATCCAAAAACACAACTTTGCACAATGGAATCATGAGTCGGAGCTTATATAAAGAGGATTTGGGTGGGGCTAATTAAGGTGTAATGATGTGCGATCACACCAAGTCTCCTTCTGGTTCTTCCAACTTGGATGTTGACACTGGAGCAGTCACAGTCACAATCATACCCACGGTCAATGGGAGATAACCACCAATACGCTGTAATCACAAAACAATTTACATTGACAAAACACTTGATCAGTTGAGATTGCCTGTACTCTATGTGCTTTTTTCAGTTAATCACAAACGTGGAATGAATCCGAAGAGCACACAGGTGGCCCTGTCTACGACAGATTGTCGTGCTGGAGATTTTTCCAGACGTGTACCAACAACGATAGGTGCTATTGCATACCACACGGGCGTGCCTTTTGAAAAGAAGTAGGTACAAAATCCGGCCCGCAGTAGTTAAGATCATACTTTTAGGGATCATTTCTATAGTATGCATCGCCATGACTTCAGGTAAAACTGACAGTCTACCAAACCACGAGGACGATAGACAGTCTCTCTTTCTGAGCGCGAAGCCAACCAGGGGGAGTGCCATCTGAGGTTAGTAACCCTGGTTCTTGATGACCGTTCCTCTCAGTCACATGTGGCAGAGATGGAGGGAAGAGAGGCATTCTGAGTGGTTTGGCCAACCCCATTTTCATCTGTCTCAATAAATGCCAGTTAGCAAACCTCATATAACGCTCCCTGAGTCTTATAACGCATTGGATATAGTACACAACTGCTCTGACATCTGTCAGCAAGGAAGAATTGCAAAACGACAATTCATGGAGGTGTAAAAACAAAGGAAGGTTCAGGCGAGGCTCGAACTCGCGGCCTTCTGCGTGTGAAGCAGACGTGATAACCACTACACCACTGAACCTTAGCTGTCATGGCACACGTATTTGTAATGACCTATACCTGTCGCTGACACTGACACAACACAAGACGGGGATATGCTGAGGGCCCACGTACATGTTAAAGGGAGAGAAGTAGGAAAGAATTAATCTGTAAGAAGCCCGCTTCACTTGTGGTAGGTTTCAAGTTGAGAAAGAGAGTTGTGCTTATTGCAAGATATAATGCAACTCCAAGAAAAAATAAGGTTCCGGCGAGGCTCGAACTCGCGGCCTTCTGCGTGTTAAGCAGACGTGATAACCACTACACCACGGAATTAAAAAGTTGCAAGCCTTTGGAGAAACAAGCTAAATCTCTTCCAGGTGATATAGCTTGAGCATATTCTTCTCTGCTACTTCATTTCCTTACATTAATAAGGTTTGAACATATCCAAAAACACAACTTTGCACAATGGAATCATGAGTCGGAGCTTATTTAAAGAGGATTTGGGTGGGGCTAATTAAGGTGTAATGATGTGCGATCACACCAAGTCTCCTTCTGGTTCTTCCAACTTGGATGTTGACACTGGAGCAGTCACAGTCACAATCATACCCACGGTCAATGGGAGATAACCACCAATACGCTGTAATCACAAAACAATTTACATTGACAAAACACTTGATCAGTTGAGATTGCCTGTACTCTATGTGCTTTTTTCAGTTAATCACAAACGTGGAATGAATCCGAAGAGCACACAGGTGGCCCTGTCTACGACAGATTGTCGTGCTGGAGATTTTTCCAGACGTGTACCAACAACGATAGGTGCTATTGCATACCACACGGGCGTGCCTTTTGAAAAGAAGTAGGTACAAAATCCGGCACGCAGTTGTTAAGATCATACTTTTAGGGATCATTTCTATAGTATGCATCGCCATGACTTCAGGTAAAACTGACAGTCTACCAAACCACGAGGACGATAGACAGTCTCTCTTTCTGAGCGCGAAGCCAACCAGGGGGAGTGCCATCTGAGGTTAGTAACCCTGGTTCTTGATGACCGTTCCTCTCAGTCACATGTGGCAGAGATGGAGGGAAGAGAGGCATTCTGAGTGGTTTGGCCAACCCCATTTTCATCTGTCTCAATAAATGCCAGTTAGCAAACCTCATATAACGCTCTCTGAGTCTTATAACGCATTGGATATAGTACACAACTGCTCTGACATCTGTCAGCAAGGAAGAATTGCAAAACGACAATTCATGGAGGTGTAAAAACAAAGGAAGGTTCAGGCGAGGCTCGAACTCGCGGCCTTCTGCGTGTGAAGCAGACGTGATAACCACTACACCACTGAACCTTAGCTGTCATGGCACACGTATTTGTAATGACCTGTACCTGTCGCTGACACTGACACAACACAAGCCGGGGATATGCTGAGGGCCCACGTACATGTTAAAGGGAGAGAAGTAGGAAAGAATTAATCTGTAAGAAGCCCGCTTCACTTGTGGTAGGTTTCAAGTTGAGAAAGAGAGTTGTGCTTATTGCAAGATATAATGCAACCCCAAGAAAAAATAAGGTTCCGGCGAGGCTCGAACTCGCGGCCTTCTGCGTGTTAAGCAGACGTGATAACCACTACACCACGGAATTAAAAAGTTGCAAGCCTTTGGAGAAACAAGCTAAATCTCTTCCAGGTGATATAGCTTGAGCATATTCTTCTCTGCTACTTCATTTCCTTACATTAATAAGGTTTGAACATATCCAAAAACACAACTTTGCACAATGGAATCATGAGTCGGAGCTTATATAAAGAGGATTTGGGTGGGGCTAATTAAGGTGTAATGATGTGCGATCACACCAAGTCTCCTTCTGGTTCTTCCAACTTGGATGTTGACACTGGAGCAGTCACAGTCACAATCATACCCACGGTCAATGGGAGATAACCACCAATACGCTGTAATCACAAAACAATTTACATTGACAAAACACTTGATCAGTTGAGATTGCCTGTACTCTATGTGCTTTTTTCAGTTAATCACAAACGTGGAATGAATCCGAAGAGCACACAGGTGGCCCTGTCTACGACAGATTGTCGTGCTGGAGATTTTTCCAGACGTGTACCAACAACGATAGGTGCTATTGCATACCACACGGGCGTGCCTTTTGAAAAGAAGTAGGTACAAAATCCGGCCCGCAGTAGTTAAGATCATACTTTTAGGGATCATTTCTATAGTATGCATCGCCATGACTTCAGGTAAAACTGACAGTCTACCAAACCACGAGGACGATAGACAGCCTCTTTCTGAGCGCGAAGCCAACCAGGGTGAGTGCCATCTGAGGATAGTAACCCTGGTTCTTGATGACCGTTCCTCTCAGTCACATGTGGCAGAGATGGAGGGAAGAGAGGCATTCTGAGTGCTTTGGCCAACCCCATTTTCATCTGTCTCAATAAATGCCAGTTAGCAAACCTCATATAACGCTCCCTGAGTCTTATAACGCATGGGATATAGTACACAACTGCTCTGACATCTGTCAGCAAGGAAGAATTGCAAAACGACAATTCATGGAGGTGTAAAAACAAAGGAAGGTTCAGGCGAGGCTCGAACTCGCGGCCTTCTGCGTGTGAAGCAGACGTGATAACCACTACACCACTGAACCTTAGCTGTCATGGCACACGTATTTGTAATGACCTATACCTGTCGCTGACACTGACACAACACAAGCCGGGGATATGCTGAGGGCCCACGTACATGTTAAAGGGAGAGAAGTAGGAAAGAATTCATCTGTAACAAGTCCGCTTCACTTGTGGTAGGTTTCAAGTTGAGAAAGAGAGTTGTGCTTATTGCGAAATCTAATGCAACCCCAAGAAAAAAGAAGGTTCGGCGAGGCTCGAACTCGCGGCCTTCTGCGTGTTAAGCAGACGTGATAACCACTACACCACGGAACCAGTTGCAAACGTTTGGAGAAACAAGCTAAATCTCTTCCAGGTGATATAGCTTGAGCATATTCTTCTCTGCTACTTCATTTCCTTACATTAATAAGGTTTGAACATATCCAAAAACACAACTTTGCACAATGGAATCATGAGTCGGAGCTTATATAAAGAGGATTTGGGTGGGTGGGTGGGGGGTGGGGCTAATTAAGGTGTAATGATGTGCGATCACACCAAGTCTCCTTCTGGTTCTTCCAACTTGGATGTTGACACTGGAGCAGTCACAGTCACAATCATACCCACGGTCAATGGGAGATAACCACCAATACGCTGTAATCACAAAACAATTTACATTGACAAAACACTTGATCAGTTGAGATTTCCTGTACTCTATGTGCTTTTTTCAGTTAATCACAAACGTGGAATGAATCCGAAGAGCACACAGGTGGCCCTGTCTACGACAGATTGTCGTGCTGGAGATTTTTCCAGACGTGTACCAACAACGATAGGTGCTATTGCATACCACACGGGCGTGCCTTTTGAAAAGAAGTAGGTACAAAATCCGGCCCGCAGTAGTTAAGATCATACTTTTAGGGATCATTTCTATAGTATGCATCGCCATGACTTCAGGTAAAACTGACAGTCTACCAAACCACGAGGACGATAGACAGCCTCTCTTTCTGAGCGCGAAGCCAACCAGGGTGAGTGCCATCTGAGGATAGTAACCCTGGTTCTTGATGACCGTTCCTCTCAGTCACATGTGGCAGAGATGGAGGGAAGAGAGGCATTCTGAGTGCTTTGGCCAACCCCATTTTCATCTGTCTCAATAAATGCCAGTTAGCAAACCTCATATAACGCTCCCTGAGTCTTATAACGCATTGGATATAGTACACAACTGCTCTGACATCTGTCAGCAAGGAAGAATTGCAAAACGACAATTCATGGAGGTGTAAAAACAAAGGAAGGTTTAGGCGAGGCTCGAACTCGCGGCCTTCTGCGTGTGAAGCACACGTGATAACCACTGCACCACTGAACCTTAGCTGTCATGGCACACGTATTTGTAATGACCTATACCTGTCGCTGACACTGACACAACACAAGACGGGGATATGCTGAGGGCCCACGTACATGTTAAAGGGAGAGAAGTAGGAAAGAATTCATCTGTAACAAGTCCGCTTCACTTGTGGTAGGTTTCAAGTTGAGAAAGAGAGTTGTGCTTATTGTGAAATCTAATGCAACCCCAAGAAAAAAGAAGGTTCCGGCGAGGCTCGAACTCGCGGCCTTCTGCGTGTTAAGCAGACGTGATAACCACTACACCACTGAACCAGTTGCAAACGTTTGGAGAAACTACCTAAATCTCTTCCAGGTGATATAGCTTGAGCATATTCTTCTCTGCTACTTCATTTCCTTACATTAATAAGGTTTGAACATATCCAAAAACACAACTTTGCACAATGGAATCATGAGTCGGAGCTTATATAAAGAGGATTTGGGTGGGTGGGCGGGGGGTGGGGCTAATTAAGGTGTAATGATGTGCGATCACGCCAAGTCTCCTTCTGGTTCTTCCAACTTGGATGTTGACACTGGAGCAGTCACAGTCACAATCATACCCACGGTCAATGGGAGATAACCACCAATACGCTGTAATCACAAAACAATTTACATTGACAAAACACTTGATCAGTTGAGATTTCCTGTACTCTATGTGCTTTTTTCAGTTAATCACAAACGTGGAATGAATCCGAAGAGCACACAGGTGGCCCTGTCTACGACAGATTGTCGTGCTGGAGATTTTTCCAGACGTGTACCAACAACGATAGGTGCTATTGCATACCACACGGGCGTGCCTTTTGAAAAGAAGTAGGTACAAAATCCGGCCCGCAGTAGTTAAGATCATACTTTTAGGGATCATTTCTATAGTATGCATCGCCATGACTTCAGGTAAAACTGACAGTCTACCAAACCACGAGGACGATAGACAGCCTCTCTTTCTGAGCGCGAAGCCAACCAGGGTGAGTGCCATCTGAGGATAGTAACCCTGGTTCTTGATGACCGTTCCTCTCAGTCACATGTGGCAGAGATGGAGGGAAGAGAGGCATTCTGAGTGCTTTGGCCAACCCCATTTTCATCTGTCTCAATAAATGCCAGTTAGCAAACCTCATATAACGCTCCCTGAGTCTTATAACGCATTGGATATAGTACACAACTGCTCTGACATCTGTCACCAAGGAAGAATTGCAAAACGACAATTCATGGAGGTGTAAAAACAAAGGAAGGTTCAGGCGAGGCTCGAACTCGCGGCCTTCTGCGTGTGAAGCACACGTGATAACCACTGCACCACTGAACCTTAGCTGTCATGGCACACGTATTTGTAATGACCTATACCTGTCGCTGACACTGACACAACACAAGACGGGGATATGCTGAGGGCCCACGTACATGTTAAAGGGAGAGAAGTAGGAAAGAATTCATCTGTAACAAGTCCGCTTCACTTGTGGTAGGTTTCAAGTTGAGAAAGAGAGTTGTGCTTATTGTGAAATCTAATGCAACCCCAAGAAAAAAGAAGGTTCCGGCGAGGCTCGAACTCGCGGCCTTCTGCGTGTTAAGCAGACGTGATAACCACTACACCACTGAACCAGTTGCAAACGTTTGGAGAAACAAGCTAAATCTCTTCCAGGTGATATAGCTTGAGCATATTCTTCTCTGCTACTTCATTTCCTTACATTAATAAGGTTTGAACATATCCAAAAACACAACTTTGCACAATGGAATCATGAGTCGGAGCTTATATAAAGAGGATTTGGGTGGGTGGGCGGGGGCTGGGGCTAATTAAGGTGTAATGATGTGCGATCACGCCAAGTCTCCTTCTGGTTCTTCCAACTTGGATGTTGACACTGGAGCAGTCACAGTCACAATCATACCCACGGTCAATGGGAGATAACCACCAATACGCTGTAATCACAAAACAATTTACATTGACAAAACACTTGATCAGTTGAGATTTCCTGTACTCTATGTGCTTTTTTCAGTTAATCACAAACGTGGAATGAATCCGAAGAGCACACAGGTGGCCCTGTCTACGACAGATTGTCGTGCTGGAGATTTTTCCAGACGTGTACCAACAACGATAGGTGCTATTGCATACCACACGGGCGTGCCTTTTGAAAAGAAGTAGGTACAAAATCCGGCCCGCAGTAGTTAAGATCATACTTTTAGGGATCATTTCTATAGTATGCATCGCCATGACTTCAGGTAAAACTGACAGTCTACCAAACCACGAGGACGATAGACAGCCTCTCTTTCTGAGCGCGAAGCCAACCAGGGTGAGTGCCATCTGAGGATAGTAACCCTGGTTCTTGATGACCGTTCCTCTCAGTCACATGTGGCAGAGATGGAGGGAAGAGAGGCATTCTGAGTGCTTTGGCCAACCCCATTTTCATCTGTCTCAATAAATGCCAGTTAGCAAACCTCATATAACGCTCCCTGAGTCTTATAACGCATTGGATATAGTACACAACTGCTCTGACATCTGTCACCAAGGAAGAATTGCAAAACGACAATTCATGGAGGTGTAAAAACAAAGGAAGGTTTAGGCGAGGCTCGAACTCGCAGCCTTCTGCGTGTGAAGCACACGTGATAACCACTGCACCACTGAACCTTAGCTGTCATGGCACACGTATTTGTAATGACCTATACCTGTCGCTGACACTGACACAACACAAGACGGGGATATGCTGAGGGCCCACGTACATGTTAAAGGGAGAGAAGTAGGAAAGAATTCATCTGTAACAAGTCCGCTTCACTTGTGGTAGGTTTCAAGTTGAGAAAGAGAGTTGTGCTTATTGTGAAATCTAATGCAACCCCAAGAAAAAAGAAGGTTCCGGCGAGGCTCGAACTCGCGGCCTTCTGCGTGTTAAGCAGACGTGATAACCACTACACCACTGAACCAGTTGCAAACGTTTGGAGAAACAAGCTAAATCTCTTCCAGGTGATATAGCTTGAGCATATTCTTCTCTGCTACTTCATTTCCTTACATTAATAAGGTTTGAACATATCCAAAAACACAACTTTGCACAATGGAATCATGAGTCGGAGCTTATATAAAGAGGATTTGGGTGGGTGGGCGGGGGGTGGGGCTAATTAAGGTGTAATGATGTGCGATCACGCCAAGTCTCCTTCTGGTTCTTCCAACTTGGATGTTGACACTGGAGCAGTCACAGTCACAATCATACCCACGGTCAATGGGAGATAACCACCAATACGCTGTAATCACAAAACAATTTACATTGACAAAACACTTGATCAGTTGAGATTTCCTGTACTCTATGTGCTTTTTTCAGTTAATCACAAACGTGGAATGAATCCGAAGAGCACACAGGTGGCCCTGTCTACGACAGATTGTCGTGCTGGAGATTTTTCCAGACGTGTACCAACAACGATAGGTGCTATTGCATACCACACGGGCGTGCCTTTTGAAAAGAAGTAGGTACAAAATCCGGCCCGCAGTAGTTAAGATCATACTTTTAGGGATCATTTCTATAGTATGCATCGCCATGACTTCAGGTAAAACTGACAGTCTACCAAACCACGAGGACGATAGACAGCCTCTCTTTCTGAGCGCGAAGCCAACCAGGGTGAGTGCCATCTGAGGATAGTAACCCTGGTTCTTGATGACCGTTCCTCTCAGTCACATGTGGCAGAGATGGAGGGAAGAGAGGCATTCTGAGTGCTTTGGCCAACCCCATTTTCATCTGTCTCAATAAATGCCAGTTAGCAAACCTCATATAACGCTCCCTGAGTCTTATAACGCATTGGATATAGTACACAACTGCTCTGACATCTGTCACCAAGGAAGAATTGCAAAACGACAATTCATGGAGGTGTAAAAACAAAGGAAGGTTCAGGCGAGGCTCGAACTCGCGGCCTTCTGCGTGTGAAGCACACGTGATAACCACTGCACCACTGAACCTTAGCTGTCATGGCACACGTATTTGTAATGACCTATACCTGTCGCTGACACTGACACAACACAAGACGGGGATATGCTGAGGGCCCACGTACATGTTAAAGGGAGAGAAGTAGGAAAGAATTCATCTGTAACAAGTCCGCTTCACTTGTGGTAGGTTTCAAGTTGAGAAAGAGAGTTGTGCTTATTGTGAAATCTAATGCAACCCCAAGAAAAAAGAAGGTTCCGGCGAGGCTCGAACTCGCGGCCTTCTGCGTGTTAAGCAGACGTGATAACCACTACACCACTGAACCAGTTGCAAACGTTTGGAGAAACTAGCTAAATCTCTTCCAGGTGATATAGCTTGAGCATATTCTTCTCTGCTACTTCATTTCCTTACATTAATAAGGTTTGAACATATCCAAAAACACAACTTTGCACAATGGAATCATGAGTCGGAGCTTATATAAAGAGGATTTGGGTGGGTGGGTGGGGATGGGGCTAATTAAGGTGTAATGATGTGCGATCACGCCAAGTCTCCTTCTGGTTCTTCCAACTTGGATGTTGACACTGGAGCAGTCACAGTCACAATCATACCCACGGTCAATGGGAGATAACCACCAATACGCTGTAATCACAAAACAATTTACATTGACAAAACACTTGATCAGTTGAGATTGCCTGTACTCTATGTGCTTTTTATCAGTTAATCACAAACGTGGAATGAATCCGAAGAGCACACAGGTGGCCCTGTCTACGACAGATTGTCGTGCTGGAGATTTTTCCAGACGTGTACCAACAACGATAGGTGCTATTGCATACCACACGGGCGTGCCTTTTGAAAAGAAGTAGGTACAAAATCCGGCCCGCAGTAGTTAAGATCATACTTTTAGGGATCATTTCTATAGTATGCATCGCCATGACTTCAGGTAAAACTGACAGTCTACCAAACCACGAGGACGATAGACAGCCTCTCTTTCTGAGCGCGAAGCCAACCAGGGTGAGTGCCATCTGAGGATAGTAACCCTGGTTCTTGATGACCGTTCCTCTCAGTCACATGTGGCAGAGATGGAGGGAAGAGAGGCATTCTGAGTGGTTTGGCCAACCCCATTTTCATCTGTCTCAATAAATGCCAGTTAGCAAACCTCATATAACGCTCCCTGAGTCTTATAACGCATGGGATATAGTACACAACTGCTCTGACATCTGTCACCAAGGAAGAATTGCAAAACGACAATTCATGGAGGTGTAAAAACAAAGGAAGGTTTAGGCGAGGCTCGAACTCGCGGCCTTCTGCGTGTGAAACACACGTGATAACCACTGCACCACTGAACCTTAGCTGTCATGGCACACGTATTTGTAATGACCTATACCTGTCGCTGACACTGACACAACACAAGACGGGGATATGCTGAGGGCCCACGTACATGTTAAAGGGAGAGAAGTAGGAAAGAATTCATCTGTAACAAGTCCGCTTCACTTGTGGTAGGTTTCAAGTTGAGAAAGAGAGTTGTGCTTATTGCGAAATCTAATGCAACCCCAAGAAAAAAGAAGGTTCCGGCGAGGCTCGAACTCGCGGCCTTCTGCGTGTTAAGCAGACGTGATAACCACTACACCACGGAACCAGTTGCAAACGTTTGGAGAAACAAGCTAAATCTCTTCCAGGTGATATAGCTTGAGCATATTCTTCTCTGCTACTTCATTTCCTTACATTAATAAGGTTTGAACATATCCAAAAACACAACTTTGCACAATGGAATCATGAGTCGGAGCTTATATAAAGAGGATTTGGGTGGGTGGGCGGGGGGTGGGGCTAATTAAGGTGTAATGATGTGCGATCACACCAAGTCTCCTTCTGGTTCTTCCAACTTGGATGTTGACACTGGAGCAGTCACAGTCACAATCATACCCACGGTCAATGGGAGATAACCACCAATACGCTGTAATCACAAAACAATTTACATTGACAAAACACTTGATCAGTTGAGATTTCCTGTACTCTATGTGCTTTTTTCAGTTAATCACAAACGTGGAATGAATCCGAAGAGCACACAGGTGGCCCTGTCTACGACAGATTGTCGTGCTGGAGATTTTTCCAGACGTGTACCAACAACGATAGGTGCTATTGCATACCACACGGGTGTGCCTTTTGAAAAGAAGTAGGTACAAAATCCGGCCCGCAGTAGTTAAGATCATACTTTTAGGGATCATTTCTATAGTATGCATCGCCATGACTTCAGGTAAAACTGACAGTCTACCAAACCACGAGGACGATAGACAGCCTCTCTTTCTGAGCGCGAAGCCAACCAGGGTGAGTGCCATCTGAGGATAGTAACCCTGGTTCTTGATGACCGTTCCTCTCAGTCACATGTGGCAGAGATGGAGGGAAGAGAGGCATTCTGAGTGGTTTGGCCAACCCCATTTTCATCTGTCTCAATAAATGCCAGTTAGCAAACCTCATATAACGCTCCCTGAGTCTTATAACGCATGGGATATAGTACACAACTGCTCTGACATCTGTCACCAAGGAAGAATTGCAAAACGACAATTCATGGAGGTGTAAAAACAAAGGAAGGTTTAGGCGAGGCTCGAACTCGCGGCCTTCTGCGTGTGAAGCACACGTGATAACCACTGCACCACTGAACCTTAGCTGTCATGGCACACGTATTTGTAATGACCTATACCTGTCGCTGACACTGACACAACACAAGACGGGGATATGCTGAGGGCCCACGTACATGTTAAAGGGAGAGAAGTAGGAAAGAATTCATCTGTAACAAGTCCGCTTCACTTGTGGTAGGTTTCAAGTTGAGAAAGAGAGTTGTGCTTATTGCGAAATCTAATGCAACCCCAAGAAAAAAGAAGGTTCCGGCGAGGCTCGAACTCGCGGCCTTCTGCGTGTTAAGCAGACGTGATAACCACTACACCACGGAACCAGTTGCAAACGTTTGGAGAAACAAGCTAAATCTCTTCCAGGTGATATAGCTTGAGCATATTCTTCTCTGCTACTTCATTTCCTTACATTAATAAGGTTTGAACATATCCAAAAACACAACTTTGCACAATGGAATCATGAGTCGGAGCTTATATAAAGAGGATTTGGGTGGGTGGGCGGGGGGTGGGGCTAATTAAGGTGTAATGATGTGCGATCACACCAAGTCTCCTTCTGGTTCTTCCAACTTGGATGTTGACACTGGAGCAGTCACAGTCACAATCATACCCACGGTCAATGGGAGATAACCACCAATACGCTGTAATCACAAAACAATTTACATTGACAAAACACTTGATCAGTTGAGATTTCCTGTACTCTATGTGCTTTTTTCAGTTAATCACAAACGTGGAATGAATCCGAAGAGCACACAGGTGGCCCTGTCTACGACAGATTGTCGTGCTGGAGATTTTTCCAGACGTGTACCAACAACAATAGGTGCTATTGCATACCACACGGGTGTGCCTTTTGAAAAGAAGTAGGTACAAAATCCGGCCCGCAGTAGTTAAGATCATACTTTTAGGGATCATTTCTATAGTATGCATCGCCATGACTTCAGGTAAAACTGACAGTCTACCAAACCACGAGGACGATAGACAGCCTCTCTTTCTGAGCGCGAAGCCAACCAGGGTGAGTGCCATCTGAGGATAGTAACCCTGGTTCTTGATGACCGTTCCTCTCAGTCACATGTGGCAGAGATGGAGGGAAGAGAGGCATTCTGAGTGGTTTGGCCAACCCCATTTTCATCTGTCTCAATAAATGCCAGTTAGCAAACCTCATATAACGCTCCCTGAGTCTTATAACGCATGGGATATAGTACACAACTGCTCTGACATCTGTCACCAAGGAAGAATTGCAAAACGACAATTCATGGAGGTGTAAAAACAAAGGAAGGTTTAGGCGAGGCTCGAACTCGCGGCCTTCTGCGTGTGAAGCACACGTGATAACCACTGCACCACTGAACCTTAGCTGTCATGGCACACGTATTTGTAATGACCTATACCTGTCGCTGACACTGACACAACACAAGACGGGGATATGCTGAGGGCCCACGTACATGTTAAAGGGAGAGAAGTAGGAAAGAATTCATCTGTAACAAGTCCGCTTCACTTGTGGTAGGTTTCAAGTTGAGAAAGAGAGTTGTGCTTATTGCGAAATCTAATGCAACCCCAAGAAAAAAGAAGGTTCCGGCGAGGCTCGAACTCGCGGCCTTCTGCGTGTTAAGCAGACGTGATAACCACTACACCACGGAACCAGTTGCAAACGTTTGGAGAAACAAGCTAAATCTCTTCCAGGTGATATAGCTTGAGCATATTCTTCTCTGCTACTTCATTTCCTTACATTAATAAGGTTTGAACATATCCAAAAACACAACTTTGCACAATGGAATCATGAGTCGGAGCTTATATAAAGAGGATTTGGGTGGGTGGGCGGGGGGTGGGGCTAATTAAGGTGTAATGATGTGCGATCACACCAAGTCTCCTTCTGGTTCTTCCAACTTGGATGTTGACACTGGAGCAGTCACAGTCACAATCATACCCACGGTCAATGGGAGATAACCACCAATACGCTGTAATCACAAAACAATTTACATTGACAAAACACTTGATCAGTTGAGATTGCCTGTACTCTATGTGCTTTTTTCAGTTAATCACAAACGTGGAATGAATCCGAAGAGCACACAGGTGGCCCTGTCTACGACAGATTGTCGTGCTGGAGATTTTTCCAGACGTGTACCAACAACGATAGGTGCTATTGCATACCACACGGGCGTGCCTTTTGAAAAGAAGTAGGTACAAAATCCGGCCCGCAGTAGTTAAGATCATACTTTTAGGGATCATTTCTATAGTATGCATCGCCATGACTTCAGGTAAAACTGACAGTCTACCAAACCACGAGGACGATAGACAGCCTCTCTTTCTGAGCGCGAAGCCAACCAGGGTGAGTGCCATCTGAGGATAGTAACCCTGGTTCTTGATGACCGTTCCTCTCAGTCACATGTGGCAGAGATGGAGGGAAGAGAGGCATTCTGAGTGGTTTGGCCAACCCCATTTTCATCTGTCTCAATAAATGCCAGTTAGCAAACCTCATATAACGCTCCCTGAGTCTTATAACGCATGGGATGTAGTACACAACTGCTCTGACATCTGTCACCAAGGAAGAATTGCAAAACGACAATTCATGGAGGTGTAAAAACAAAGGAAGGTTCAGGCGAGGCTCGAACTCGCGGCCTTCTGCGTGTGAAGCACACGTGATAACCACTGCACCACTGAACCTTAGCTGTCATGGCACACGTATTTGTAATGACCTATACCTGTCGCTGACACTGACACAACACAAGACGGGGATATGCTGAGGGCCCACGTACATGTTAAAGGGAGAGAAGTAGGAAAGAATTCATCTGTAACAAGTCCGCTTCACTTGTGGTAGGTTTCAAGTTGAGAAAGAGAGTTGTGCTTATTGTGAAATCTAATGCAACCCCAAGAAAAAAGAAGGTTCCGGCGAGGCTCGAACTCGCGGCCTTCTGCGTGTTAAGCAGACGTGATAACCACTACACCACTGAACCAGTTGCAAACGTTTGGAGAAACAAGCTAAATCTCTTCCAGGTGATATAGCTTGAGCATATTCTTCTCTGCTACTTCATTTCCTTACATTAATAAGGTTTGAACATATCCAAAAACACAACTTTGCACAATGGAATCATGAGTCGGAGCTTATATAAAGAGGATTTGGGTGGGTGGGCGGGGGGTGGGGCTAATTAAGGTGTAATGATGTGCGATCACGCCAAGTCTCCTTCTGGTTCTTCCAACTTGGATGTTGACACTGGAGCAGTCACAGTCACAATCATACCCACGGTCAATGGGAGATAACCACCAATACGCTGTAATCACAAAACAATTTACATTGACAAAACACTTGATCAGTTGAGATTTCCTGTACTCTATGTGCTTTTTTCAGTTAATCACAAACGTGGAATGAATCCGAAGAGCACACAGGTGGCCCTGTCTACGACAGATTGTCGTGCTGGAGATTTTTCCAGACGTGTACCAACAACGATAGGTGCTATTGCATACCACACGGGCGTGCCTTTTGAAAAGAAGTAGGTACAAAATCCGGCCCGCAGTAGTTAAGATCATACTTTTAGGGATCATTTCTATAGTATGCATCGCCATGACTTCAGGTAAAACTGACAGTCTCTCTTTCTGAGCGCGAAGCCAACCAGGGTGAGTGCCATCTGAGGATAGTAACCCTGGTTCTTGATGACCGTTCCTCTCAGTCACATGTGGCAGAGATGGAGGGAAGAGAGGCATTCTGAGTGGTTTGGCCAACCCCATTTTCATCTGTCTCAATAAATGCCAGTTAGCAAACCTCATATAACGCTCCCTGAGTCTTATAACGCATTGGATATAGTACACAACTGCTCTGACATCTGTCACCAAGGAAGAATTGCAAAACGACAATTCATGGAGGTGTAAAAACAAAGGAAGGTTCAGGCGAGGCTCGAACTCGCGGCCTTCTGCGTGTGAAGCACACGTGATAACCACTGCACCACTGAACCTTAGCTGTCATGGCACACGTATTTGTAATGACCTATACCTGTCGCTGACACTGACACAACACAAGACGGGGATATGCTGAGGGCCCACGTACATGTTAAAGGGAGAGAAGTAGGAAAGAATTCATCTGTAACAAGTCCGCTTCACTTGTGGTAGGTTTCAAGTTGAGAAAGAGAGTTGTGCTTATTGTGAAATCTAATGCAACCCCAAGAAAAAAGAAGGTTCCGGCGAGGCTCGAACTCGCGGCCTTCTGCGTGTTAAGCAGACGTGATAACCACTACACCACGGAACCAGTTGCAAACGTTTGGAGAAACTAGCTAAATCTCTTCCAGGTGATATAGCTTGAGCATATTCTTCTCTGCTACTTCATTTCCTTACATTAATAAGGTTTGAACATATCCAAAAACACAACTTTGCACAATGGAATCATGAGTCGGAGCTTATATAAAGAGGATTTGGGTGGGTGGGTGGGGATGGGGCTAATTAAGGTGTAATGATGTGCGATCACGCCAAGTCTCCTTCTGGTTCTTCCAACTTGGATGTTGACACTGGAGCAGTCAGTCACAATCATACCCACGGTCAATGGGAGATAACCACCAATACGCTGTAATCACAAAACAATTTACATTGACAAAACACTTGATCAGTTGAGATTGCCTGTACTCTATGTGCTTTTTTCAGTTAATCACAAACGTGGAATGAATCCGAAGAGCACACAGGTGGCCCTGTCTATGACAGATTGTCGTGCTGGAGATTTTTCCAGACGTGTACCAACAACGATAGGTGCTATTGCATACCACACGGGCGTGCCTTTTGAAAAGAAGTAGGTACAAAATCCGGCCCGCAGTAGTTAAGATCATACTTTTAGGGATCATTTCTATAGTATGCATCGCCATGACTTCAGGTAAAACTGACAGTCTACCAAACCACGAGGACGATAGACAGCCTCTCTTTCTGAGCGCGAAGCCAACCAGGGTGAGTGCCATCTGAGGATAGTAACCCTGGTTCTTGATGACCGTTCCTCTCAGTCACATGTGGCAGAGATGGAGGGAAGAGAGGCATTCTGAGTGGTTTGGCCAACCCCATTTTCATCTGTCTCAATAAATGCCAGTTAGCAAACCTCATATAACGCTCCCTGAGTCTTATAACGCATGGGATATAGTACACAACTGCTCTGACATCTGTCACCAAGGAAGAATTGCAAAACGACAATTCATGGAGGTGTAAAAACAAAGGAAGGTTTAGGCGAGGCTCGAACTCGCGGCCTTCTGCGTGTGAAGCACACGTGATAACCACTGCACCACTGAACCTTAGCTGTCATGGCACACGTATTTGTAATGACCTATACCTGTCGCTGACACTGACACAACACAAGACGGGGATATGCTGAGGGCCCACGTACATGTTAAAGGGAGAGAAGTAGGAAAGAATTCATCTGTAACAAGTCCGCTTCACTTGTGGTAGGTTTCAAGTTGAGAAAGAGAGTTGTGCTTATTGCGAAATCTAATGCAACCCCAAGAAAAAAGAAGGTTCCGGCGAGGCTCGAACTCGCGGCCTTCTGCGTGTTAAGCAGACGTGATAACCACTACACCACGGAACCAGTTGCAAACGTTTGGAGAAACAAGCTAAATCTCTTCCAGGTGATATAGCTTGAGCATATTCTTCTCTGCTACTTCATTTCCTTACATTAATAAGGTTTGAACATATCCAAAAACACAACTTTGCACAATGGAATCATGAGTCGGAGCTTATATAAAGAGGATTTGGGTGGGTGGGCGGGGGGTGGGGCTAATTAAGGTGTAATGATGTGCGATCACACCAAGTCTCCTTCTGGTTCTTCCAACTTGGATGTTGACACTGGAGCAGTCACAGTCACAATCATACCCACGGTCAATGGGAGATAACCACCAATACGCTGTAATCACAAAACAATTTACATTGACAAAACACTTGATCAGTTGAGATTTCCTGTACTCTATGTGCTTTTTTCAGTTAATCACAAACGTGGAATGAATCCGAAGAGCACACAGGTGGCCCTGTCTACGACAGATTGTCGTGCTGGAGATTTTTCCAGACGTGTACCAACAACGATAGGTGCTATTGCATACCACACGGGCGTGCCTTTTGAAAAGAAGTAGGTACAAAATCCGGCCCGCAGTAGTTAAGATCATACTTTTAGGGATCATTTCTATAGTATGCATCGCCATGACTTCAGGTAAAACTGACAGTCTACCAAACCACGAGGACGATAGACAGCCTCTCTTTCTGAGCGCGAAGCCAACCAGGGTGAGTGCCATCTGAGGATAGTAACCCTGGTTCTTGATGACCGTTCCTCTCAGTCACATGTGGCAGAGATGGAGGGAAGAGAGGCATTCTGAGTGGTTTGGCCAACCCCATTTTCATCTGTCTCAATAAATGCCAGTTAGCAAACCTCATATAACGCTCCCTGAGTCTTATAACGCATTGGATATAGTACACAACTGCTCTGACATCTGTCACCAAGGAAGAATTGCAAAACGACAATTCATGGAGGTGTAAAAACAAAGGAAGGTTCAGGCGAGGCTCGAACTCGCGGCCTTCTGCGTGTGAAGCACACGTGATAACCACTGCACCACTGAACCTTAGCTGTCATGGCACACGTATTTGTAATGACCTATACCTGTCGCTGACACTGACACAACACAAGACGGGGATATGCTGAGGGCCCACGTACATGTTAAAGGGAGAGAAGTAGGAAAGAATTCATCTGTAACAAGTCCGCTTCACTTGTGGTAGGTTTCAAGTTGAGAAAGAGAGTTGTGCTTATTGTGAAATCTAATGCAACCCCAAGAAAAAAGAAGGTTCCGGCGAGGCTCGAACTCGCGGCCTTCTGCGTGTTAAGCAGACGTGATAACCACTACACCACTGAACCAGTTGCAAACGTTTGGAGAAACTAGCTAAATCTCTTCCAGGTGATATAGCTTGAGCATATTCTTCTCTGCTACTTCATTTCCTTACATTAATAAGGTTTGAACATATCCAAAAACACAACTTTGCACAATGGAATCATGAGTCGGAGCTTATATAAAGAGGATTTGGGTGGGTGGGTGGGGATGGGGCTAATTAAGGTGTAATGATGTGCGATCACGCCAAGTCTCCTTCTGGTTCTTCCAACTTGGATGTTGACACTGGAGCAGTCAGTCACAATCATACCCACGGTCAATGGGAGATAACCACCAATACGCTGTAATCACAAAACAATTTACATTGACAAAACACTTGATCAGTTGAGATTGCCTGTACTCTATGTGCTTTTTTCAGTTAATCACAAACGTGGAATGAATCCGAAGAGCACACAGGTGGCCCTGTCTACGACAGATTGTCGTGCTGGAGATTTTTCCAGACGTGTACCAACAACGATAGGTGCTATTGCATACCACACGGGCGTGCCTTTTGAAAAGAAGTAGGTACAAAATCCGGCCCGCAGTAGTTAAGATCATACTTTTAGGGATCATTTCTATAGTATGCATCGCCATGACTTCAGGTAAAACTGACAGTCTACCAAACCACGAGGACGATAGACAGCCTCTCTTTCTGAGCGCGAAGCCAACCAGGGTGAGTGCCATCTGAGGATAGTAACCCTGGTTCTTGATGACCGTTCCTCTCAGTCACATGTGGCAGAGATGGAGGGAAGAGAGGCATTCTGAGTGGTTTGGCCAACCCCATTTTCATCTGTCTCAATAAATGCCAGTTAGCAAACCTCATATAACGCTCCCTGAGTCTTATAACGCATGGGATATAGTACACAACTGCTCTGACATCTGTCACCAAGGAAGAATTGCAAAACGACAATTCATGGAGGTGTAAAAACAAAGGAAGGTTTAGGCGAGGCTCGAACTCGCGGCCTTCTGCGTGTGAAGCACACGTGATAACCACTGCACCACTGAACCTTAGCTGTCATGGCACACGTATTTGTAATGACCTATACCTGTCGCTGACACTGACACAACACAAGACGGGGATATGCTGAGGGCCCACGTACATGTTAAAGGGAGAGAAGTAGGAAAGAATTCATCTGTAACAAGTCCGCTTCACTTGTGGTAGGTTTCAAGTTGAGAAAGAGAGTTGTGCTTATTGCGAAATCTAATGCAACCCCAAGAAAAAAGAAGGTTCCGGCGAGGCTCGAACTCGCGGCCTTCTGCGTGTTAAGCAGACGTGATAACCACTACACCACGGAACCAGTTGCAAACGTTTGGAGAAACAAGCTAAATCTCTTCCAGGTGATATAGCTTGAGCATATTCTTCTCTGCTACTTCATTTCCTTACATTAATAAGGTTTGAACATATCCAAAAACACAACTTTGCACAGTGGAATCATGAGTCGGAGCTTATATAAAGAGGATTTGGGTGGGTGGGCGGGGGGTGGGGCTAATTAAGGTGTAATGATGTGCGATCACACCAAGTCTCCTTCTGGTTCTTCCAACTTGGATGTTGACACTGGAGCAGTCACAGTCACAATCATACCCACGGTCAATGGGAGATAACCACCAATACGCTGTAATCACAAAACAATTTACATTGACAAAACACTTGATCAGTTGAGATTTCCTGTACTCTATGTGCTTTTTTCAGTTAATCACAAACGTGGAATGAATCCGAAGAGCACACAGGTGGCCCTGTCTACGACAGATTGTCGTGCTGGAGATTTTTCCAGACGTGTACCAACAACGATAGGTGCTATTGCATACCACACGGGCGTGCCTTTTGAAAAGAAGTAGGTACAAAATCCGGCCCGCAGTAGTTAAGATCATACTTTTAGGGATCATTTCTATAGTATGCATCGCCATGACTTCAGGTAAAACTGACAGTCTACCAAACCACGAGGACGATAGACAGCCTCTCTTTCTGAGCGCGAAGCCAACCAGGGTGAGTGCCATCTGAGGATAGTAACCCTGGTTCTTGATGACCGTTCCTCTCAGTCACATGTGGCAGAGATGGAGGGAAGAGAGGCATTCTGAGTGGTTTGGCCAACCCCATTTTCATCTGTCTCAATAAATGCCAGTTAGCAAACCTCATATAACGCTCCCTGAGTCTTATAACGCATGGGATATAGTACACAACTGCTCTGACATCTGTCACCAAGGAAGAATTGCAAAACGACAATTCATGGAGGTGTAAAAACAAAGGAAGGTTTAGGCGAGGCTCGAACTCGCGGCCTTCTGCGTGTGAAGCACACGTGATAACCACTGCACCACTGAACCTTAGCTGTCATGGCACACGTATTTGTAATGACCTATACCTGTCGCTGACACTGACACAACACAAGACGGGGATATGCTGAGGGCCCACGTACATGTTAAAGGGAGAGAAGTAGGAAAGAATTCATCTGTAACAAGTCCGCTTCACTTGTGGTAGGTTTCAAGTTGAGAAAGAGAGTTGTGCTTATTGCGAAATCTAATGCAACCCCAAGAAAAAAGAAGGTTCCGGCGAGGCTCGAACTCGCGGCCTTCTGCGTGTTAAGCAGACGTGATAACCACTACACCACGGAACCAGTTGCAAACGTTTGGAGAAACAAGCTAAATCTCTTCCAGGTGATATAGCTTGAGCATATTCTTCTCTGCTACTTCATTTCCTTACATTAATAAGGTTTGAACATATCCAAAAACACAACTTTGCACAATGGAATCATGAGTCGGAGCTTATATAAAGAGGATTTGGGTGGGTGGGCGGGGGGTGGGGCTAATTAAGGTGTAATGATGTGCGATCACACCAAGTCTCCTTCTGGTTCTTCCAACTTGGATGTTGACACTGGAGCAGTCACAGTCACAATCATACCCACGGTCAATGGGAGATAACCACCAATACGCTGTAATCACAAAACAATTTACATTGACAAAACACTTGATCAGTTGAGATTGCCTGTACTCTATGTGCTTTTTTCAGTTAATCACAAACGTGGAATGAATCCGAAGAGCACACAGGTGGCCCTGTCTACGACAGATTGTCGTGCTGGAGATTTTTCCAGACGTGTACCAACAACGATAGGTGCTATTGCATACCACACGGGCGTGCCTTTTGAAAAGAAGTAGGTACAAAATCCGGCCCGCAGTAGTTAAGATCATACTTTTAGGGATCATTTCTATAGTATGCATCGCCATGACTTCAGGTAAAACTGACAGTCTACCAAACCACGAGGACGATAGACAGCCTCTCTTTCTGAGCGCGAAGCCAACCAGGGTGAGTGCCATCTGAGGATAGTAACCCTGGTTCTTGATGACCGTTCCTCTCAGTCACATGTGGCAGAGATGGAGGGAAGAGAGGCATTCTGAGTGGTTTGGCCAACCCCATTTTCATCTGTCTCAATAAATGCCAGTTAGCAAACCTCATATAACGCTCCCTGAGTCTTATAACGCATGGGATGTAGTACACAACTGCTCTGACATCTGTCACCAAGGAAGAATTGCAAAACGACAATTCATGGAGGTGTAAAAACAAAGGAAGGTTCAGGCGAGGCTCGAACTCGCGGCCTTCTGCGTGTGAAGCAGACGTGATAACCACTGCACCACTGAACCTTAGCTGTCATGGCACACGTATTTGTAATGACCTATACCTGTCGCTGACACTGACACAACACAAGACGGGGATATGCTGAGGGCCCACGTACATGTTAAAGGGAGAGAAGTAGGAAAGAATTCATCTGTAACAAGTCCGCTTCACTTGTGGTAGGTTTCAAGTTGAGAAAGAGAGTTGTGCTTATTGCGAAATCTAATGCAACCCCAAGAAAAAAGAAGGTTCCGGCGAGGCTCGAACTCGCGGCCTTCTGCGTGTTAAGCAGACGTGATAACCACTACACCACGGAACCAGTTGCAAACGTTTGGAGAAACAAGCTAAATCTCTTCCAGGTGATATAGCTTGAGCATATTCTTCTCTGCTACTTCATTTCCTTACATTAATAAGGTTTGAACATATCCAAAAACACAACTTTGCACAATGGAATCATGAGTCGGAGCTTATATAAAGAGGATTTGGGTGGGTGGGTGGGGGGTGGGGCTAATTAAGGTGTAATGATGTGCGATCACACCAAGTCTCCTTCTGGTTCTTCCAACTTGGATGTTGACACTGGAGCAGTCACAGTCACAATCATACCCACGGTCAATGGGAGATAACCACCAATACGCTGTAATCACAAAACAATTTACATTGACAAAACACTTGATCAGTTGAGATTTCCTGTACTCTATGTGCTTTTTTCAGTTAATCACAAACGTGGAATGAATCCGAAGAGCACACAGGTGGCCCTGTCTACGACAGATTGTCGTGCTGGAGATTTTTCCAGACGTGTACCAACAACGATAGGTGCTATTGCATACCACACGGGCGTGCCTTTTGAAAAGAAGTAGGTACAAAATCCGGCCCGCAGTAGTTAAGATCATACTTTTAGGGATCATTTCTATAGTATGCATCGCCATGACTTCAGGTAAAACTGACAGTCTACCAAACCACGAGGACGATAGACAGCCTCTCTTTCTGAGCGCGAAGCCAACCAGGGTGAGTGCCATCTGAGGATAGTAACCCTGGTTCTTGATGACCGTTCCTCTCAGTCACATGTGGCAGAGATGGAGGGAAGAGAGGCATTCTGAGTGGTTTGGCCAACCCCATTTTCATCTGTCTCAATAAATGCCAGTTAGCAAACCTCATATAACGCTCCCTGAGTCTTATAACGCATTGGATATAGTACACAACTGCTCTGACATATGTCACCAAGGAAGAATTGCAAAACGACAATTCATGGAGGTGTAAAAACAAAGGAAGGTTCAGGCGAGGCTCGAACTCGCGGCCTTCTGCGTGTGAAGCAGACGTGATAACCACTACACCACTGAACCTTAGCTGTCATGGCACACGTATTTGTAATGACCTATACCTGTCGCTGACACTGACACAACACAAGACGGGGATATGCTGAGGGCCCACGTACATGTTAAAGGGAGAGAAGTAGGAAAGAATTCATCTGTAACAAGTCCGCTTCACTTGTGGTAGGTTTCAAGTTGAGAAAGAGAGTTGTGCTTATTGCGAAATCTAATGCAACCCCAAGAAAAAAGAAGGTTCCAGCGAGACTCGAACTCGCGGCCTTCTGCGTGTTAAGCAGACGTGATAACCACTACACCACGGAACCAGTTGCAAACGTTTGGAGAAACAAGCTAAATCTCTTCCAGGTGATATAGCTTGAGCATATTCTTCTCTGCTACTTCATTTCCTTACATTAATAAGGTTTGAACATATCCAAAAACACAACTTTGCACAATGGAATCATGAGTCGGAGCTTATATAAAGAGGATTTGGGTGGGTGGGTGGGGGGTGGGGCTAATTAAGGTGTAATGATGTGCGATCACACCAAGTCTCCTTCTGGTTCTTCCAACTTGGATGTTGACACAGGAGCAGTCACAGTCACAATTATACCCACGGTCAATGGGAGATAACCACCAATACGCTGTAATCACAAAACAATTTACATTGACAAAACACTTGATCAGTTGAGATTGCCTGTACTCTATGTGCTTTTTTCAGTTAATCACAAACGTGGAATGAATCCCTAGAGCACACAGGTGGCCCTGTCTGCGACAGATTGTCGTGCTGGAGATTTTTCCAGACGTGTACCAACAACGATAGGTGCTATTGCATACCACACGGGCGTGCCTTTTGAAAAGAGGTAGGTACAAAATCCGGCCTGCAGTAGTTAAGATCACACTTTTAGGGATCATTTCTTTAGTATGTATCGCCATGACTTCAGGTAAAACTGACAGTCTCTCTTTCTGAGCGCGAAGCCAACCAGGGTGAGTGCCATCTGAGGTTAGTAACCCTGGTTCTTGATGACCGTTCCTCTCAGTCACATGTGGCAGAGATGGAGGGAAGAGAGGCATTCTGAGTGCTTTGTCCAACCCCATTTCATCTGTCTCAATAAATGCCAGTTAGCAAACCTCATATAACGCTCCCTGAGTCTTATAACGCATGGGATATAGTACACAACTGCTCTGACATCTGTCACCAAGGACGAATTGCAAAACGACAATTCATGGAGGTGTAAAAACAAAGGAAGGTTTAGGCGAGGCTCGAACTCGCGGCCTTCTGCGTGTGAAGCAGACGTGATAACCACTGCACCACTGAACCTTAGCTGTCATGGCACACGTATTTGTAATGACCTATACCTGTCGCTGACACTGACACAACACAAGACGGGGATATGCTGAGGGCCCACGTACATGTTAAAGGGAGAGAAGTAGGAAAGAATTCATCTGTAACAAGTCCGCTTCACTTGTGGTAGGTTTCAAGTTGAGAAAGAGAGTTGTGCTTATTGCGAAATCTAATGCAACCCCAAGAAAGAAGAAGGTTCCGGCGAGACTCGAACTCGCGGCCTTCTGCGTGTTAAGCAGACGTGATAACCACTACACCACGGAACCAGTTGCAAACGTTTGGAGAAACAAGCTAAATCTCTTCCAGGTGATATAGCTTGAGCATATTCTTCTCTGCTACTTCATTTCCTTACATTAATAAGGTTTGAACATATCCAAAAACACAACTTTGCACAATGGAATCATGAGTCGGAGCTTATATAAAGAGGATTTGGGTGGGTGGGCGGGGGGTGGGGCTAATTAAGGTGTAATGATGTGCGATCACACCAAGTCTCCTTCTGGTTCTTCCAACTTGGATGTTGACACTGGAGCAGTCACAGTCACAATCATACCCACGGTCAATGGGAGATAACCACCAATACGCTGTAATCACAAAACAATTTACATTGACAAAACACTTGATCAGTTGAGATTTCCTGTACTCTATGTGCTTTTTTCAGTTAATCACAAACGTGGAATGAATCCGAAGAGCACACAGGTGGCCCTGTCTACGACAGATTGTCGTGCTGGAGATTTTTCCAGACGTGTACCAACAACGATAGGTGCTATTGCATACCACACGGGCGTGCCTTTTGAAAAGAAGTAGGTACAAAATCCGGCCCGCAGTAGTTAAGATCATACTTTTAGGGATCATTTCTATAGTATGCATCGCCATGACTTCAGGTAAAACTGACAGTCTACCAAACCACGAGGACGATAGACAGCCTCTCTTTCTGAGCGCGAAGCCAACCAGGGTGAGTGCCATCTGAGGATAGTAACCCTGGTTCTTGATGACCGTTCCTCTCAGTCACATGTGGCAGAGATGGAGGGAAGAGAGGCATTCTGAGTGGTTTGGCCAACCCCATTTTCATCTGTCTCAATAAATGCCAGTTAGCAAACCTCATATAACGCTCCCTGAGTCTTATAACGCATGGGATATAGTACACAACTGCTCTGACATCTGTCACCAAGGAAGAATTGCAAAACGACAATTCATGGAGGTGTAAAAACAAAGGAAGGTTCAGGCGAGGCTCGAACTCGCGGCCTTCTGCGTGTGAAGCAGACGTGATAACCACTGCACCACTGAACCTTAGCTGTCATGGCACACGTATTTGTAATGACCTATACCTGTCGCTGACACTGACACAACACAAGACGGGGATATGCTGAGGGCCCACGTACATGTTAAAGGGAGAGAAGTAGGAAAGAATTCATCTGTAACAAGTCCGCTTCACTTGTGGTAGGTTTCAAGTTGAGAAAGAGAGTTGTGCTTATTGCGAAATCTAATGCAACCCCAAGAAAAAAGAAGGTTCCGGCGAGGCTCGAACTCGCGGCCTTCTGCGTGTTAAGCAGACGTGATAACCACTACACCACGGAACCAGTTGCAAACGTTTGGAGAAACAAGCTAAATCTCTTCCAGGTGATATAGCTTGAGCATATTCTTCTCTGCTACTTCATTTCCTTACATTAATAAGGTTTGAACATATCCAAAAACACAACTTTGCACAATGGAATCATGAGTCGGAGCTTATATAAAGAGGATTTGGGTGGGTGGGTGGGGGGTGGGGCTAATTAAGGTGTAATGATGTGCGATCACACCAAGTCTCCTTCTGGTTCTTCCAACTTGGATGTTGACACTGGAGCAGTCACAGTCACAATCATACCCACGGTCAATGGGAGATAACCACCAATACGCTGTAATCACAAAACAATTTACATTGACAAAACACTTGATCAGTTGAGATTGCCTGTACTCTATGTGCTTTTTTCAGTTAATCACAAACGTGGAATGAATCCGAAGAGCACACAGGTGGCCCTGTCTACGACAGATTGTCGTGCTGGAGATTTTTCCAGACGTGTACCAACAACGATAGGTGCTATTGCATACCACACGGGCGTGCCTTTTGAAAAGAAGTAGGTACAAAATCCGGCCCGCAGTAGTTAAGATCATACTTTTAGGGATCATTTCTATAGTATGCATCGCCATGACTTCAGGTAAAACTGACAGTCTACCAAACCACGAGGACGATAGACAGCCTCTCTTTCTGAGCGCGAAGCCAACCAGGGTGAGTGCCATCTGAGGATAGTAACCCTGGTTCTTGATGACCGTTCCTCTCAGTCACATGTGGCAGAGATGGAGGGAAGAGAGGCATTCTGAGTGGTTTGGCCAACCCCATTTTCATCTGTCTCAATAAATGCCAGTTAGCAAACCTCATATAACGCTCCCTGAGTCTTATAACGCATGGGATATAGTACACAACTGCTCTGACATCTGTCACCAAGGAAGAATTGCAAAACGACAATTCATGGAGGTGTAAAAACAAAGGAAGGTTTAGGCGAGGCTCGAACTCGCGGCCTTCTGCGTGTGAAGCACACGTGATAACCACTGCACCACTGAACCTTAGCTGTCATGGCACACGTATTTGTAATGACCTATACCTGTCGCTGACACTGACACAACACAAGCCGGGGATATGCTGAGGGCCCACGTACATGTTAAAGGGAGAGAAGTAGGAAAGAATTCATCTGTAACAAGTCCGCTTCACTTGTGGTAGGTTTCAAGTTGAGAAAGAGAGTTGTGCTTATTGCGAAATCTAATGCAACCCCAAGAAAAAAGAAGGTTCCAGCGAGGCTCGAACTCGCGGCCTTCTGCGTGTTAAGCAGACGTGATAACCACTACACCACGGAACCAGTTGCAAACGTTTGGAGAAACAAGCTAAATCTCTTCCAGGTGATATAGCTTGAGCATATTCTTCTCTGCTACTTCATTTCCTTACATTAATAAGGTTTGAACATATCCAAAAACACAACTTTGCACAATGGAATCATGAGTCGGAGCTTATATAAAGAGGATTTGGGTGGGTGGGTGGGGGGTGGGGCTAATTAAGGTGTAATGATGTGCGATCACACCAAGTCTCCTTCTGGTTCTTCCAACTTGGATGTTGACACTGGAGCAGTCACAGTCACAATCATACCCACGGTCAATGGGAGATAACCACCAATACGCTGTAATCACAAAACAATTTACATTGACAAAACACTTGATCAGTTGAGATTTCCTGTACTCTATGTGCTTTTTTCAGTTAATCACAAACGTGGAATGAATCCGAAGAGCACACAGGTGGCCCTGTCTACGACAGATTGTCGTGCTGGAGATTTTTCCAGACGTGTACCAACAACGATAGGTGCTATTGCATACCACACGGGCGTGCCTTTTGAAAAGAAGTAGGTACAAAATCCGGCCCGCAGTAGTTAAGATCATACTTTTAGGGATCATTTCTATAGTATGCATCGCCATGACTTCAGGTAAAACTGACAGTCTACCAAACCACGAGGACGATAGACAGCCTCTCTTTCTGAGCGCGAAGCCAACCAGGGTGAGTGCCATCTCAGGTTACTAACCCTGGTTCTTGATGACCGTTCCTCTCAGTCACATGTGGCAGAGATGGAGGGAAGAGAGGCATTCTGAGTGGTTTGGCCAACCCCATTTTCATCTGTCTCAATAAATGCCAGTTAGCAAACCTCATATAACGCTCCCTGAGTCTTATAACGCATGGGATATAGTACACAACTGCTCTGACATCTGTCACCAAGGAAGAATTGCAAAACGACAATTCATGGAGGTGTAAAAACAAAGGAAGGTTCAGGCGAGGCTCGAACTCGCGGCCTTCTGCGTGTGAAGCAGACGTGATAACCACTACACCACTGAACCTTAGCTGTCATGGCACACGTATTTGTAATGACCTATACCTGTCGCTGACACTGACACAACACAAGCCGGGGTTGTGTACATGTTAAAGGGAGAGAAGTAGGAAAGAATTAATCTGTAACAAGCCCGCTTCACTTGTGGCAGGTTTCAAGTTGAGAAAGAGAGTTGTGCTTATTGCAAAATATAACTCCAACAAAAAATAAGGTTCCGGCGAGGACACATTGGATACAGTACACAACTGCTCTGAGATCTGTCAGCAAGAAAGAATGCCAAAATGACAATTCATGGCCGTGCGAAAAGAATGAAGATTCAGGCGAGCCTTGAACTCTCGGCCCTCTGCGTATTAAGCAGAGGTGATAACCACTACACCACGGAACCACTTGCAAGCAGTTGGAGAAACAAGCTAAATCTCTTTCAGGTGATGAGGAATCACACCAAGTCTCCGTCTGTTTCTTTCAACTTGGATGTTAACACTGGTGCAGTCACAGTCACAATCATACCCACGGCCAATTCGAGATAACCACCAATACGCTGTAATCACAAAACAATTTACATTGACAAAACACTTGATCAGTTGAGATTGCCTGTACTCTGTTTGTTCTTTTCAGTTAATCACAAACGTGGAATGAATCCGAAGAGCACACAGGTGGCCCTGTCTACGACAGATTGTCGTGCTGGAGATTTTTCCAGACGTGTACCAACAATGATAGGTGCTATTGCATACCACACGGGCGTGCCTTTTGAAAAGAAGTAGGTACAAAATCCGGCCCTCAGTACTTAAGATCATACTTTTAGGGATCATTCTATGGTATGCATCGCCATGTCTTCAGGTAAAACTGACAGTCTACCAACCCACGAGGAGCGAGAAGCCAACCAGGGAGAGTGCCACCTCAAGCTAGTAACCCTTTTGGTAGGATTCGCATCCAATATACACCTACTTAACCTTTAGCCTGCTGAATAAATTGTAAAGAGGGTGGGTGATTTCAAACAGATGGTGTGCCAATAAAAACGTGACAAGGGAACCAATATTTTGAACATTAATTATAGACAGAAAAATAAACATAACTATAAAAAAAATTCCAAATGTTTCCAAACACACAGGGGTTAAGGCCGACACGAACTTAAAAATTGTAAATATTCGTAAAGTTCCCTGAATTACGTGATGGTAGGTGGAATACGTTTTGTATCAGGAATCTGTTTAAATCGTGAAATCAGCCCTTGTTGCTTCCATCCATCAATTCTCCAATATCTCCAATATAGCTGAGTTAAAATTCATATTTTTTCATTGGATGGCACCTACGCGAAGGGAAATTATGAACTGTAACAGGAATATATTGTACGAAAATTGTCGTCAAAATACATTTGTATTTTCGATGTCATAGTGCCATATGTTCAAATGACTATAATTAGTTTGATTTAACGTGTCATGCCATAAACAATACAGGACATGACAAACGACAATTAAGGACGCTACAACTCAAATTTCAGTGGTTTGGTTCCATATATTCCATGTTCGAGCAGATTTACCCGCCTCGTACTGCAAGCAGACGTATCAAAATCAAACATGGCGCGCTTCGCTGTACACGATTTAAAATGTTGTTATTTAATCCTCAGTAAAGTTGCTATTTCTATCGTTTATGTGTTATCTATCGAAAGCAGATAATCTCCTTAGTCGATGGGTGTTAGATTTGACATAATCACTTTATTAGAACGATACATAAACGATAGGAAAGATGTTCACGACACCGTTCCGGCAAAAGTTGCCGGATGTGATGTCACTCACGGGGAGACGTCAACCGATTCATTCCTTGATTACAGAAAATACGTAGGTATGTTTGTAGCACTGTAATTCGTTTATATCTTTTAGAATACACAAAACATATAATTATGATAAACCATAATGGATAACGATATGGCCCAGGCGATAAAATTCGCACATTTCTATACCAGTTTCACCTTCAATGCTCCCGTGACCCGGATTTGTATATGTCAACACGAAAAGGAAGTTCGTCAGTATCATTTGTTTGAAGATGTATTAGACGAAATACCGCATGTTGATCACTCTAAAGACGCCCATAGGAATATCATTGATTATAGATAATAATGTTAAGGAGACAATTGCACAATATTTTGAATTATATTCTGCCCCAAAGAAGTAACATTTTCATACCGAACGGCATGACGACCCAAGGTGACCAGCTGTCGACAGGTGCGCGATAGAAGCAGAATGTGTTTGAATGGATTTCTATACATGTTGGCGTAATATGACACAACATTTGAACAATTAAATATTGTTGACTAATATGTTTCAGATAAATATGTATGTCCTACATACAATTGAATAAGTACTAAAATAAATAATTACAGAATAAATTCACCAACTGACGGACTGTTCATAACTTATTGCTGTGGGGAGATAATGATTTACATGGAGGAGGATGAACAATGTGACTGTCCCGATCCTATGATTTACATACCAAATAAGTGACACTCCTGCCCCAGTTCCCAATTTTTAAACATAACTTTAGGTACTAAATGTAAAAAGTTTGATTACATCTGTATCCCCAGTACATGTGCACAAAACTGATGACCTTTCTTCCTCCTCAGTACAAAATTGGTGACGCCCCTTTCCCTCTTACAAATAAATATCTCTCGCTCTCACATATACGCGCGCGTGCACACACACACACTCACACTCACACACACACACACACACACACACACACACACACTCACACACACACACACACTCACATCCATATTATGAACAGTCCCTAAACATATGTACATTCTTTTTGCATGAAATTGTTTTTGGTGTTTGTTTTCACAGCAACAACAACGACAAAGGTAGTAACAGGTACTGGACATTTTGACTGATATTTTTAATCATGGAGACCTGGGTAGCACTGGATTTTATAATTTATTAAGGTATGGTACCTTTCAAAGCATGGTACAGGGCACATGTGAACATTACAGCTCTTGCAAATGAATGTGGTCTGATGTCTTTTGGCACCTCTGAACGAAAAAACCACACAATCATTGCACGAGATCTTACCTTTCGGAGTTTTATCCTGGGTCTTACCTGGGAAATGGCGAGCTGTTAGTCTAGCAGGACGCTCCAGGTTGGTTGCAGGACGTCGAGATCGTGCTCTTCCCTGTCGCTCGTAACCCTCCAGGCACCTGGTTGCAAAGACCAGTTTGAACTTTTCAGAACGTACTCTCTTACCTGGGTTTGCAGCTTTGAAGATTATCAGAGCATTACTAAATGAAACTTCCATCAGGTACAAAAACACCTTCTTCCGCCACTTACACCACCTCGTACGTCAAACCATGTGGTCTCCCTCCCTCCTGTCTCCCTGTGTATATTCCACATGTACCCAGTCCTTCTGTCTGCCAGACCCCAAGACTTGATACCCCACTTATGTGGCTTATTTGATATACTGCAGCAAACCTGTTCGTCCCTTGTAAGGAATCATACTCTCGTCCACTGATACCTCCCTGTCTGGGTGGAAGTGCCTCTGCCATCCTGGAACAAGAATTTTCATGAGTTGTCTTATTTTGAAAAGTTTGTCATGTCTTGGGTCCTCTTTGGGGAAATCTTTGGCATTGTCATTTAAGTGAAAACACATAAGTATCTGAATAAATCTATCCCTTGCCATGATAGCTTTGAACCCTTTACATTCGAGTAGTGGGTCACTTGACCAGTAAGATTCATACGATGGTTTCTTTGACAAACCCATCACTAAAAGTATAGAAATGAAAGCCCTCATTTCGGAGGTATCAACCGGTTTCCAATTCTTAGTACGTGGATGTACCTTCAACGTTTCCATCGTTTCAGCTATAAATTGTGCTGCATACCTGTTCGTTTCAGTAACAAGCAAGTCAAACACTTCACCATTGAAAAAGAGAGAAAAAGCATCATACTCACTCAAAGTTTCACCTGTATTTCTTGGCCAAAATCTTGTAGTCATGGCGTTTCACTCACTCCGACTGAGGGGTCCTCCAAAAAATCTTCTTCATCGTCCCCAAGGTCCAAATTTTCAACTTCTTCGAAATCCATGTCCTCGAACCCGAAAAAGTCTTCTTCACCTTCACTATCCGAGTTTCCGAAAAGTTTGCGAAAATCTTCGATCGCGGAAGCCATTATGCAAATCTAAGTTCTAGATCAAGTGCGGGTTACAAAAATACAAAAATATTAAGACTGAGGGAGATTTCTATGAACCGTGACTACCCAGGTCAATGAAAAGTGAGGGTGTATATAATTGCTAATTACGTCATTTCTAATTATTTGGCGGGAAAATAATTCGGGAAATTTCTTGAAGGCATCCATATTTAGCGAGAGGCGTGGTGGTCCGGTTTCCACAATCGAGGAAAACAATGCAAGTATTGCAATATCGTTTGGATATATAGACATAGACATAGACATAGACATAGACATTTTTTATTCTGTATAAAGGCCACAGGCCCAAAATACAAACATAATTCAATTACAGTCGCTGAGCATATTTTAAATGGATCCTCTTTTCAGCATGAAAGAGGAAATGTCCAACATTATGGAGAGTATTTGTGTTGGGATCTTTAAAAATGTTAACAACAGACATGAGGTTGTGTGGTTTCTTTAGCGTATTACTAAGGTATTTCGTTCTAATATCTGCATATAGTGGGCATTCCAATAAAATATGGAATTCATCCTCAATGACATTTACATTATTATTTTTGCAGTGGCTACACAGTCTTAGATGTCTATCAGTATTAGTGTATCTTCCAGTTTCTATGGCAATTTTGAAGTTTGAACATCTAAATCTAGAAATAGCAGTTCTTACATAAAGAGGTAAATCACATGGTAGGTACTTTTCAACATCCAACAAAGATTTGTACGATTTGTAGAGGTAACATTTGGGTGAAGACTCTAGAGAGGAGTACCATGTCTGCTGTAAATTATCACATAACCGCTGTTTGAACATAGATATGAAAACCTTTGAATCTCCAACATTGTGACTTAACCAGGCATAACCAAAACCAAACTGGAATAGTAAATGTTTAACCTTACTAGCCCATGTAATTCTCCCACACTCATCAAGTGCCTTAAGCATCATGTAGGACTGGTATGGTAATCTATCTTTGGGTAGCTGCAATAAGTGACACCAATACTTAATAACCTTTGTTGTGTACACACGCTGTAGTGGATACCTACCACATTCTCCTAAAACCATATTTGATGAAGTGGATTTGTTGACTTTAAGAAAATATTTGCAGAAAGCAAGATGAACAGATTCGACAGTTTTACAATAAGATAATCCCCAGACTTCTGAACCATAACATAAAATAGGGGTAAGCATTGAATCGAATATCTTAAAGAGGTCTGGACAGGAAATATTACCCACTTTCCTCTGGAAACCATTAATTGCTAATATTGCCTTGTTTGCCTGGGATGCTAGTATTGTTTGCGCCTTACTCCATACAAGTTTCGGAGTAAATGTTAAACCTAAGTAACGGTAGGATGAAACTACTTCCTTACTTCGTTTGGATATATGTAACACTTGGTCATTGCAACCTATAGCCGTTATTGCGTTGCATCTATGTTTTAGATTTTATCAATCGTTTTCATTTATTAGCTTGGATATGTGGTTATGTGTGAAAGTGATTCAACAACAAATTAGCGAGTTAGCCACGCCCACACGTGTCATCCACGAAAAGCGGATTTTCCAAATATGTTGATGTGTTTGTTTACCACCGTTGCTATGACAGTTTCCGTGTCAGTCAGTCGACGATGTAACAACCGTTCACGTTTTTGTGATTAATATCTTCACATAAAGTGATTATATTATAAAAAAATAACAAATTTGGGTCAGTTAAAAAAAATTATAACACTGCGATGAAAAAATCGGACTTAATGTAGCTGAACGTGAAGCGTCTCGCATAAACAATGGCCGTGGCGGGAGCCTTGTGCCGATAAAATTAGCTAATGCACTTTTTAATTCGTGGGCGTTTCGTTTTGAGGTACAAAAAACTTCTGAAACTTGATATATTTAGAAAGCTGAGAATTTGTTCATTCCATACGTAATTCAAGCCATACGTAAATCATGTTTGGTAAATAGTTGTTGCAAGTTATGTTTAGGGATGTCATTAGGCTACAGTTCTGTCGAATGGGTTCGGCGGCAGCAATGAGAGGATTAAGAGAAGATTACGACAAACTGAAATTAGAGAGCAAAAGTCTTTGCTGCCGTCTGGACAGCCTGGAATCTGTTCTGGACAGCAAAAAGCGGAAGTTGCCGAAACATCATTATAAATGAATGAATGAATGAATGAATGAATGAATGAATGAATGAATGAATGAATGAATTTCTTTATTTCCTCCAGAATTTACATACGAAGATTTACAGTATCTCTGATGTTACTCAGAGCAAACACATAATGTTAATATATACAGGAATAGAAATATCAATGCTAACGTCACAAGCTGTGTAAGTAACTATTCAGTGACATACGTACACAAACTGCCGGTTATTGCTTCACAGAAAAGAGAGGACTGTCCAACACATTCTTAAGATGAAATACATATTTACAAAATAATAATGACACATTTTCCCAAGTGGTCTGGTTAACAATAACAGGTAATGTTTGAGCCGCTCCCCAGAATAGTGCAAGCATTTCATTTTCATCCAAAAGTTCAATTTGAACATAATTGTCAACATCCAGTTGGTCAATGAGGGTGGAGAAGAATTCATTTCGTTCAGCTACATAGTACTCACAGTGCAAAAGTACATGTCTGTCATAATCAAATGCATGTCTACCACATCTGGAACATTCGCGAGATATAATTGGTCTAGAAGCTATCTCTAGAGAGCATTGGATGCAATATCTAAGATGTGGATATGCTAGCGCTAATCTCCATAGTATATGAAACTTAAGTTTTGAATGTGTTAACCCGTATCTGACCATATCTTCTCTTAGTAATAATTTGCTTTTCCACCCATTTTCCTCAAACATGGATGTTGCGTTACATACCATTCTTCTCTATTCGGTTTTGCAGGGGAATGTTCCAGTACTGATAAAGATCGAAATGACATTATGAAGGTTGTACTTAGAGGCAGTTGCTATCATTGTATCACATATACTGGTGCTAGTATTTGTATTATTAATATTGGCTGTCGCTAAGTACGAACATACTATATGTTTCATGGTAGAAAAACATAAGTTTGTGCAAAGCCTTCCGAGGAGGAGTAGTCTGCACTTGTCAATGAATCCTGTTAGTGACCACATTCCTAGGTTAGCTATTGTAGTGTCAGTTGATGATTTGTGGTCTAAACCTTGAATGACTCTAGCAAAATGCGTATTCTCTAACTGAATGGTATCTCTGGCGCGTATGCCGCTAAGCAACTCATATGCATAGAAACTAGTGGAGAAAATCATCCGGTGCCATATTTTAACACATACAATGGGATGGAGATCATAGCTATTTAATCCTACAGATTTTAGGGAGCTGACTGTGCGTCTTGCGCTTTGACAGCATCGCGTTATCATGTTTATACATGTTAGTTTTGAGTTCAGAATTACTCTCCTATACGTAACACTATCAGACATTTGTATGGGAACGTAGTGGGGTTTTGGTGGGAAATCAGTCTACTAAATAGCAGTGCGTGACTTTTGGTGGCATTGTATGTTAATCTCCAATCAGAAGCATATTGCGTAACAGTGTTGAGAGCAATTTGTAGTCCTTTCGGTGTGGAGCTGACTAGTGCAGTATCGTCAGCGAGCATGATAACTGAAATTTTGATCCCATATATAACAAGACCACAGTCTTCTCTCCTAAGTTCACGGATCAGATCATTGATGTAAACAAGAAAGAACCATGACGACAGCACTCGTCCTTGCCCTACACCTTGTTTGATAGGATAACTATTTGACATTTCACCACTGTATGTGACATACGCATAGCTACTGCTGTAACTTTGATAGAGAAGATTCCACAGATTCCCCTTTATGCCTAGTTCATATAGTTTTACAAAGAGACCAGCATGCCAGATACGATCGAAGGCTTTTTCATTGTCAAGGAAAGCTGCGTAAACAGATGATTTGTTAGACAGATAATAATGAACACATTCATGTAATGTAAATACGGACATAACAGCTCCATCTTCTTTTCGGAATCCGAATTGTAGAGGGTCTGGAAAAAATGGACAGTGTGTGTTGCACCATTGTTCAAACCTTTTTAAAATTACTTTTTCAAGTAATTTTCTTTTTCAAGTAATTTTCCCATCACGATGTTAAAGTAATGCCTCTATAGCTTTTTGGATCTGATTTTTCTTTTTTGCCTTTATATATAGAGATTACCATTCCAAGTCTATAGTTCTTTGGTAAATATCCCGTTTCGAGAATAATATTAAATAGAATAGTAAGTTTTTCAAGAAGGCAATCGCTTGCAAACAACAAATGTTCATTACATATGTTATCTGGACCCGGACTTTTATTCTTACATAGATTGCGTATTTGCAAAGAGATTTCACCAGGATCTATAGTTTTGTATAGCTTTTCGTCCGTGTCAGTTTGTTTATCCTTATTATCCATGATTGTCTTTAGTTTTTCGCTTATGTGACTTTTGAAATGCTCATTAAAACTTTCAGAGTGGTAGGGCAGCGACAGGTCGGCGTAGTAGTTGCCCCACAGTTTGCATATGCCAGACGTAGAAGTTTCTGTTTGATTACGGTAAGAGAGCTTAGTCACTGATCTATTTTGACGTTTTTGTTTTCTAACAGTTTTATAAAAAGTGTTAATATCTGCTTCACAGGACTGCGCTAGTTCAGTTCTCACCTCCTTGTTATATCTTCTTTTAGCGATCCTATGCTGACGCCTGAACTCTTTTTTGACTGTTTTATATTCAACATATGTTGTGGAGTTACGACCTCTTGGCTTACCATCAGCAGACCAGAGTCGCCTGGCAGCTCTCATTTCATAGTGAACATTATGTAAGCCGTATTGTTTCCAGTAGGGGTTTAAGTGGGAGTTGTAGGAAGAAAACGGAATGGTTCGACGGCTGCCGCCTGGACAGCCTGGAATCTGTTCTGGACAGCAAAAAGCGGAAGTTGCCGAAACAACATTATAATACTTGGGCTACAAGGGACTCTGAACGAAAACTGGTCTGATACAGAGCTTATGGTCAGATACTTTCTGTACATGTACAAGCGGATAAGTACCCGTCGAGTCAGAGGTACACACGATACAGCTTACTCATAGAGTTCGGGCCAGGTGACAAGTCGTCTGGATAGATTATGATCCACTGTCTAACTGCTACGCTGAGGAAGTACGTGTCAACACGAACAATGTAAAGGAGAAGCTCAGTGTGTGTGCTTGGAACGTTCAAGGGCTTCACTCAATAATGAACGAAGCTACTTTTAAATTACTCTGTTGCAGTTTTGTTGTAACGTGCCTAGTTGAAACAGTGGAGTGTAATAGTGATAGTATTGTGAGCTTGCTTCCAGGATACGACTGTTTCTCCAGCAAGACGACAGTATGATAGCGAGAGATACCCACGTGGAGTCGTGTATGTGAGACGTTGCTATTCCGAGCTGTTTGTAGGATTACATGGCGAGGAGTATAATTGTGTCTTCTTTCATCTACAACCAGCTGATTATGATCTTCTCTCAGTTATTTTAAGCTCTGTCTTCATTTTGTCTCAGAGATCACCGTTATATAGCTCACCGGGGCCGAATAACGCTGATGACCTTGACTCAAAACTCACGTGCATTTCATGTCAAATTGACAGCATCGAGAATTTTGTTTTGCTTCATGATTTTAATGCAGATCGGAATGATGACTACCTTTTAGATGAACATGGTGATGCTGACATCTTAGAGATGTTTATAACTTGGAAGTAATTTCCCAGAATGAAGAGACATATCATTTTGGACTATTGTTATTAGAATTATATAAATTTTGGGGAATCCTTATTGTCAATGGAAGTAAACCAAACGCTAACAAGGGCTTCTTTCCTTGTATTAACAATAACGGCACAAGTTTAGTGGACTATAAATTAGCGTCTTCATCTACTTTTGATTTCGTGGCCAATGTTTACGTCGGATCATCTTCCTATATCATGTGACCTACAGCTAACCATGCCTGAGCATGACAGATTTGATTTGGTTGTTGATAGTGGTCGGCAGTTGTTTATTGGAAGGTTGAACTCAAATTCTGCTCAAGATGTCACTGGTTCTATTTTGAACATTCTACACAATAGTGTTAATGCATCTGTTGTTAGACTTTATGATTTAATATATTATGCAGGAGAAGACTATATTCATGTTTTAAAACTGACGCATGCAGAGAAAGTGCAACCTGTGTTGTTTGATAAAGATTGTTTGGAACTAAAATGTAAAAAGATTTTCATCTGAATTTCTTCAGAACGTATATATCTAAAGATAATTTAAGAAGATATGAAGAAGCGAAAGAGCTTTACCGAAATGTTTGTAAAGATAAAATTATGCTGTATAAAAAATCGTATATGAAACTAAGTGTGCAACGGATGAGAAAAATTGTAAAGTATTTTGGAGTAAAGAATTTTTGAGTAAATTGAAGTCTTTATTATGTTCTCGCAGCTTCAACAATACACCTACTGAATCTTAGTTTTCTTATTTCAAAGATTGGTTAAATCCTCAACTTGATAATGTTAACGTTATTTCTGAATTTAGAGAGTGTGTGTTTAATTTCATTAGCAACCATGATTCTGTCGAATGTATTGATTGTAATAACTCTTGCATTTGGTCAGATCCCATTACACATGGTGAAGTAAGGAAAGCAATTAATTCCTGAACTTGGGTAAAGCGACGGCTCCAAACGGGACACCAACTAAGTTCTTTAAAAATGGGATTTGTGTAGCTCCTTATTTAGAAATTTTTTTCATTCAGTTTGAGATAAAGGGCTGTTTCCGGATTCGTGGAGTACTGATATGATTCTACCTCCCTTTGATCAGGGGGATAATTCAGACCCAAACAGCTATCGAGATATTTCTCTTATTAACATATTTTGGCAAGGCTTTTAGATCTATATTGGAGTCTTTAACGAATTTGGACACAAGCTAATTTTATAATTCATGAGTCACAGGCTATTAATATTTTTGTGTCACAATCTTTGAGTCAAAAATATCTACGAAAGTCAAGTCATCGGTGCTATGCCGCCTTCATTGATTTTCGCAAGGCGTTTGATATGTAGATAGGCAGAAGCTATGCGTTACATAATAAGTGTGTTGTTGGTAAAATGTATAATCTCTTAATCGTTTTCCAACATCTTGCGGCGTTCGTCAAGGCTGTAAATTAGGTCCTGTTGTATTCATTCTCTTCATTAATGGGTTGGCGGTAGAATTTAGAAATAGTAGCCTAAGAGGTATTTTTGTCACTGAAGAAACTGAAGATATTCTCTCGTTGTTTGGTGATGACATTGTGTTGGTAGACGATTCAGTTAATGGGCTCTAACAAAAAAAATAGATTTTCTGAATATGTACTGTTTGAAGGTGAGTTTAGAGGCTAACTTTGAAAAATCAAATATAATAGTGTTTCGAAATGGTGGGTATTTAAAGAGAGAAGAGAAGTGGCTTTACGAGGATAAAAAAGGTTAAAATAATTACTTACTATAAGTATCTTGGTACTGTATTTTTCAAGATTAGTTTGGTCTAAAACTTGTGAAAGTCGTTCAGTTCAAGCTAGGAAGGGGCTTTGTTCCCAGTATATAAGTTAATCAAATTTGATCCTTCACTCCCATTTGGCGTAGTTCAGAAAATATTTCATAATGAAATAATGCCAATATTATTGTGGTACGGAATATGGAGTTTCACGCATGGAGGGGTCACTGAGAAAGCAATATTCACACTCACTTGTACGTTAAATAAAAGCGACACAAAACATGAATGCTTTACTAGGTATTCAAGGCGTTTATTTCTTGAAAGAAAAGCACAGTACACGATAGTCTTGATAACACATTTACACACCTTGAATTCGAGGGATAGCAGAACTTCCAAATTATAAGAAAGATTACAATTGAACAAACAAGCTTGAAAGCGAGGCACTACTTTTGAAAATATCCAACGATACGCACAATTCGGAGATAGCTCGGCGCTAAAAAGTACTAATAACTGAAAAAGTCTAAAAAAAACAAATAAAACAAGCGAAAAACAAACCAACACAAAAACAGCTTCCTCTTCTATGTCTCAAGCCAGGTGTCTGGCGGTATCAAATATCAATATATGAATTTCCAGATGCTAGGTTATAGTTAGAATTTTAATATCAAAGCTAGGAAAAAAGCGTAATGGTTCGTTCATAGTGCAACATAAATGGAAATATGACCAAGCTAAATACAATACATCACCAATGGGAAATCGAGGAATCTTGGTGTCATGCTACTGCAAAGGAGCCTTGTTCACAACACATATCATTGTAATTATAAACGGACATTTTAGAATCTATGACAAGGTCAACCTGTACACGGAAACATTAAACACTTATTGTCCATAAACGTGCATGCTTCTTAGCTTAGAAAGGTCATGAAAGTTGCATTACATACACAGAGCATTACAGATGTCTAAACATAGATAAAGTTTCACACTTGGATGGATTTCAATGACCTATATGACTACATGTGGTTAGCACACTTACAGAAAACTGCTGATGTCTTCTCACAAATATCCATTTAACGTGTATATATAGTAGATCCTATAAAAACACTTGAATCTCGAAAAAAACACCACTACTGCACTACAGCCCTTTCAGTGCTATCTGCAATGCATGTGGCAATATATTTGTTTTATGAAAGAATTTGAAAGAAAGAAGACTTGAGTCTGATACAATTTTGGATCTGAGACTCTCTTTTGTTCAAAAACGCAACAAGGGAATTAGCAAAGTAGATATATTTGCATAGTAAAACTAGTTGGGAATTTAATAAAAGCACAAAAATGCAGAATTCATTTGAAGAATGTGCTCCATTCGTTGAAGCAGGATTTGCAAGACATGCCAGCGAGCACAGGTAAGTTCATGACATATTCCAACACAACAGGTCTTTTTTGAAGGCAGGTGTAACATTAGCTGCGTCCTCTGAAAGGTAAATGTCAATTATCATGATAAATCCATGGAGTAAATAACTGAACACTAAACACACATTGCGTTTCTGGATCATGATACCAAACACTTCTGATAAATTGTTCACTTCATTTAATATGATCATTTGAAAATGGGGTATAGTTGTCTTCAATATAACAATGTAACGATTTGTGCATGCATCCTATAGATGAGGATTAAAATACAGCTAACGATATCTGGTTAATCAGTACACATCCATACTCTTTAGTTTCATAAAGTAGTACACATCCATACTCTTTAGTTTCATAAAGTAGTACACATCCATACTCTTTAGTTTCATAAAGTAGTACACATCCATACTCTTTAGTTTCATAAAGTAGTGCACATCCATACTCTTTAGTTTCATAAAGTAGTACACATCCATACTCTTTAGTTTCATAAAGTAGTACACATCCATACTCTTTAGTTTCATAAAGTAGTACACATCCATACTCTTTAGTTTCATAAAGTAGTACACATCCATACTCTTTAGTTTCATAAAGTAGTAAACTTTTAATACCTGCACGGTTTATGACATTCTTCCAAAATTAAGCTGACACATAATGAAAGATACAGCCGATATGCTGTTCAAAGTGGTATTAAACTGACACATAATGAAAGATACAACCGATATGCCGTACAAAGTGGCATTAAACTGACACATAATGAAAGATACAACCGATATGCTGTTCAAAGTGGCATTAAACCCCTCCACTCAGCCACGCTTCACAAATACCTGCTGAGGATGTTGTCGCATTGACTGTGTGTATTGATGTATAACTTGTGAGTGTTTACGTGTTATGTTTCTTCGGCACCCATGAACGATACATATGAAGAAATATAACAGCTAGGATATGAAAAAGTCCACTTATATGACAGTATCGGATGCGATTTATGGTTGTACATATTCTTCACACGTTTTAATCATTCATCATACTGTTATTATTTTGGTGACAAAGTATATACTCTGGTTTTCAACTATGTAAAAATCACAACTGGACATACAAGATGCAAGCAGCCACTGAGTTTGACACAAGAGTTCCTAAAATGAAACAAAATGGTTTCCCTTTTTTAAAGAATATGTTTATTTTACAACCAAAACCTGCTTTTACATGCTTAAAAAAGAAAACACCTCTCATATGGCTAACATTACATTGTTACTTTGACCATACATGTCACTTTTTTAAAATATACCTTAAATGTAGTTTCTCACAACCCTGAAAGGATGGCTCATTTTATGTATATTATGTGTATATATCTGAATTTTTATATGAGGTGAGACTTATCTGTGTCCTCAACTGTGTACTGTAGTGTTCCACTTACATTGGACCCCAGAAGGTCCCGGGGTAGAATAGGCCTTCAGCAACCCATGCTTTCCATAAAAGACGACTATGCTTGTCGCAAGAGGCGACTTACGGGAACGGGGGGTCAGACTCGCTGACTTGGTTGAAACATGTCATCAGTTCCCAATTGCGCAGATCGATGTTCATGCTGTTGATCACTGGATTGTCTAGTCCAGACTCGATTATTTACAGACCGTCGCCATATAGGTGGAATATTACTGAGTGCGGCGTAAAACTAGACTCACTTACTCACTCACTCACTCCACTTACATTGTTAACAATGTTAACTACATTGCCGGTTGAATCTAGTTTAGACATCGCGTGCTGCATGCCCGACATACACTACACATGTCTGGGGGCCTCAGTCCATAAAGGACAGAAACAGAATTATCTGAAATACAAAAGCAACAAATCATGAACACATTACCATTTGGTGTTCACTCTCAGCTGCTGGAATTTCTAATACTTACTATTCCAGCAAAATATAATACACTGCTCTCTTTAACACATGATATTTATTGTCTCGCCACCAAACAGGTCTAAGAATGTGAACACTTCACAATACATAATACACTTTTAAATATAAGAAACTGTTTGGTTGCACATCTTTAAATATTTGTTGACAAAACTTCCCTCAGTGTGAATGCCTGTGCTGAAAACAGTAAAACTGTTAACAAGACTGTACCTGGTTCATAGTATTCTTGAAGTGTCACCGTTCTAGGTCTTGTGTCAATTACAACATTAGCCATAGTCATCGCAGTGTTGATACACCCCTCGCTATCTGAAATCTGGGAACACGCATGTACATCAAACCACTGGCCAACAAACCACACCTAAAGTCGTGGTAGCACATATGGACAAAATGTCAAATCTTTTAATCTATATCTATGTAATGTATCTATACTAACTTATCCTTAAACACATATTTAATCCACCAAATGTAATGGTATGTTCTCCTGTATATACAGTGGATGTACTGCTCTCTTGACAAAATCTGATTCACAGTTAAGTCATTCACATAAATGAATCACCTTCGCAGCTCCAGGGGAATGGCAATGCATTAGTATACTCACGCTATTGAAGTAAAGTGTGAGAACATTTCCATTTCTCTCTGAGCGTGAAAAGACTACAGTATGGTTCCTCTCGTTTAGGTCCGGATCAAAGCCAGTAGGTATACCAATGTTGAGAATACTCATTCCACTACTTCCCTCCTCAAGATGGAGGAAACACGTCCTCAACACAAATCTCATGTCTGTCTGTTCGAGGACTTCTGCCCGCAGTCCGAACTTAGGATTAGTAGAAGGTTGGATTTCATTATACTGTTTAAGTCCCTGCAGAACAATGCATAACATCCTTTTAGAGAATCATAGTCCAAACAGACACACATTTTATTCAGTAAGACGGCAGTACGCCCATAAATGAATTGCAAAGTTGAAAGAACTACACATAAATGATTATCGTTTTATGCTTTGACAATTGCAGTTTCATGTATACGTACTTCATTGTAAGGATATTGAACATGATCAAAAGCTAACAGAATGAAGTCACATATTTGGAAGGCATACCTGAAAAAGATATGAACTGTATACTCAACAGTATGTGGTTTATAAAGTATGGAATGAAAGCTGATTGCCGCAATGAGGGCAACAGCTTGTCTTTAACCACTCTTGGAGCATCTTTCTGCACAGTAAAGCAGCTTCAGGCACCACGAGGCTCAAAGTAATGGGTGATGTTTTAAAACATTGGTGCAACTAACACGCACATGTATATGGTTTCAGACCTTAATGTGTTGAAACCTGGATCTTAACTTGCATTCAGCGCATCCTGTCGCAGCAATTAGTGACAGATGCCTTTAATTAACATGATGTATAACCAGATATCATGCTTTCTGAAACAAGTGTCAATTGTTATCACTTAAAATACAGTATCTGATACACGCCCATTATAAAAGCATCACAGTCATGTCCTGATCAGCTTAACTTGGCTCAAATCCTCAAGTGGCAAAGGTTTTAAATTTTCACAGTAGAACGTTACAACTGCCGGCCTGGCGTCCTAATTGGACCTAAATCAGCAGATACTTTTGAATAGTTACAGGTTCTGTGAAGTGGATACATGAAACTTATTGTTATGACTGGACACTTTTCAGAATGACGCATATTAAAAATATGTTAATAAAGTTCAGTCAACTGAATCAATACGACAAGCCTAAACAATGGAGTATGCGTAGTTGTGTCAATAGAGAGAAGAGAGATGTGACAAGGCTGATTGACTTGTTCCCAACCTGCAGCACTGCAACTCCATACCCAGAAGCAGACACCGTCAGCACGCCTGGTACATTGGCCATCTGAAAATCACCAGGAGCATAAAACACAGAGAGAGGCAGCAAGCCATATAAAATGAAATTCTACATCACAAAGTTAAAACTGCTAGTGAGTGATTTAAATTTACGCCGTAGTCAGCAATATTCCAGCTATACGGTGATGGTCTGTAAATAATCGACTCTGAATCAGACAATCCAGTGATCAACAGCACGAGCATCGATCTACGCAATTGGGAACCAATCGAGCCTGACCTCCCGATCTTATGACAAGCACAGCTGCCTTTTGTGGCAAGCAGGGGTTGATGAAGACCTAGACTACCCCGGATCATCACTGGCCTTAAACCTCCAAGAAACCACTTACTGGAATATCATCGGCTTGCAGCAAAAGAGTCGTGTTAGGATTGACATCAAAGTTCTTGGAATACCCTTGCATACTGACAGACACACTGATTGATGTCTGTGGGGAATAGACATAATCAGCAAACCTTGCCAACGCTTCAAGGGCGATAACCGTGTCCTGTAAACATAATTTTGATGGTTTAAGAAAAGCATTTTGGGGTGCTTAGAATAATAACATCAGAAAAAGGAAATGAAAATTCAGCTGGCACGTATCCACGTCACTTCTGTGCTCACCTGTGTTGATATAAAGCCTCCCCTGTCATTCCTTTGGTTACTGATCCACCGCATAACTGGAAGTCCTTCTGCCACATTGTTTCCCAGAGATATGAGTAGTAGCATATATGATGTCATCTCTATACTCTTTGCCTCAGTATCATGGTACCACCGAGGGTATCCTTCAGGCTTAGGCGGTGATGGGTCCTTCCAGTGTACAGAGCTTGCTGGTATTTTTAAGAGATAAAATAAGATGACGAAGAGATTTAACAACTAATTCCATGATGTATGAACATGCCTTTACGGGTGTAATGAGACATTGCCCTCACTACAACTAAGGTAAATGATAAAGATAGAAAGACCTACTTCATGTCTGAAAATGTATCAAAAGAGAGGATTATCACAGCACTAATTACCGTCTCTGACAGCAGCAGCTTCAACATTGGACTTTGCTTCAGAAGCATTCTCACTGCCCGCAAGAGCGAGGGCATAGGCCACAAGGATCTTGTCATATGTTGAGTTCAGAGTGTCCAGCCGTGACTCCAGATATTGAACTGCTTTACTAACAGTGTCCGAGAGCTGCAAATATTTGACATATAAACATAGTACTGAATCAAAATGATTTTAAAAAATTGTATGTGAATAATTCCTTCAAAACCAGGTCAATCTAGATAACACGCACGTTGTGCTTAAAAGAAGAAGACGGCAAGTTAGGTAAATCCGACAAAAACTGTGCACGGACCAACACCTTCAGATGCATTTATGATATATAACAAGAAACAACAACAGTTGAACACATGTGAAAAAGTTTTAATGCTATGTTTGGAGATGTGTCTTTTCCTCTCTAGTACTGAAATAAAGCGCTCACTTTTTCATTTACTGATGTCTCATTTTTTAAGGATAGTTTGTTTCAAAAGTCAATAAGCATGTTGCACTGGGAAAAAAAAGGAATCGTATACCATTTGGTCTGTTAGTGCTGGAGCTGGTTCTCGTTCATCTTTTAGGCTGGGACGAGGTAGATCACCACCGAGGGTATCCAAAGGGACCTCAGTATTAGACGGCCACTGAACCTTTGCAGCCTGTGCTTCCTTGAGAGCAATGAGGACATACGCTGTGAGGCCAACACCCATCCCCGTACCACTCTGAAACCGAGGTGTACATGAACAATACATTACTGTGCAAAGGTTGCACAGTTATAATATATCTGATATAATATATCTGAGTAACACCCACATGTCCCTTTACCACTCAGAAACCTGTGTGCATATTCACAGTATATTGAAAACATCCTGTGACCGGTACATATCGTTCCACCACCAAGGGGGCCCACCCATATACAACAGCATGTTGGGACAATAAAATCCTACTCTGAAACTAGCTCGTACGTACACTAATACTATATTAGTTTGTTATGAGGAACAGTTGCCAATGTGTCACTCCAAAACTAGGGTGTACATTCACACATATATCTATATATTGAAAAAAGTTTTATATAGGAAATGTTATTTAATTTCCATTCAATGATGCTTATACTATAATTTTCTGGAAGAAAAGAGTGTACTGACTCGGAAAATATGCAGCATCATAAAACTGTTTCACAATTCCCCTTTGTTATATGTGACCCAATTGAAGGGGTATCAAAACTACTAGTATTGTTTATAGGTGTTACACAACCTGCATTCTCTTATTGAAAATATGTCCTTTCTCAGAGAAGCTGCCATCCTTCTCCTGCTGGCTGACTATCCATTGCAAGCCATGGGACAACACGTTGGGGTCTATAACATCAGGAACCAGAGGGTACGCCTGGGTGAAACACTTCAGCACAAACGCTGTTAGCCTGCAAAATGTATTGTAAGCAGAATGTTTGTAGTTGCTTTCAGACACATATGCACACGCTGAAGCGTTACACAGTTCAAAGTATTTCAAACTGTATCCTGTTCTTGAAAAACACTTCTATTTTTTTTAAACTGGTTCACTCAACTTGTTCATCTGCATAACTGTATCAAATGATGTGACAAAATACAGTGAGCATCCAAAGGCCATACTGACTTCCATATACATGTCTATTCAAGACAGTTGATTTTCTATATTTGGACATATTCGGATTATATACTGACCTGCACGTATACTCAACAAAATTATGAAACATGACACTACACATGACATTGACATGTACACTGTCTATGCATGATCATGTCGATCAAGTGAAAAAATGGTAATAAAGCATAAAACCAGTATGAAAAACAACGATCACATCCATCAAATCCACCATGAACATTGCGTGTCATGTCAGTATCAAGATGACATACCGATAAAGTTACTTCATCTTTGTAACAGATTTGTAAATCCAACAGCTAACAGCTGTTCAGATGTAGAGCTTCATCACAGACCATCAAGAATCAACCTAGGTATTTAAGCTGGATGATGATGCATAATCCTGACGCAGTTTTATCGTGCTGATGCACAACTTCTGATGCAATGCATGTGGCAGTTTCATCGAATTGTCTTCCACTAAAATCCACTTTCTATTGCTTGTCTTGTTACCTGGATGTCGTAAGCAGTATCATACACAATATTTCAAAATAATGCACATACTACATCCTTCAAGTGATTCAATTTCAACTGTCAACAAGTGTCATTTTCTTAATTTGGCTGCGTACATTAAAAATGTACCCTTTCAACTTTATTAACTTTCAACCTTTTCTCATTATTAGTGACCTATTTGTTGCTTCCCATCTGAAGAATTGTTGCTTGTTCTCTAGACTCAGAATGTTGTGGAAAATATGTATATTTTATACTAAATGTCATGCCACAGCATACAGAAAATATGCTGAAGTCTGGAATGGTCCAAAATGTAGTGGCCAGACAGTTTGGTGTCCACCGAAACACGATCTCATCTCTATGGAGACTTTTTCAACACAATGGGAACACAAAAGATTTGCACCAGACAGCCCGTCTATGCATGACGTCACGTGATCGATATGCCCACGTTCGACTGAATGTTATAAAGAATCGATGGTAGACTGCCAGTGTGACTGTTTGGGCCATCCATGGCTTAGGTCCAGCCAGTTCCAGTACTCTAAGAACTTACGGGGGGAGCACAACAAGTGCCCCGGCGGCCTGAATACGTCCAAATTTGTTCCAACGTCTCCGACAGACACTTCCTGCAGGATGCAGACAGTATCTAGTATTATCTACGGTACAGGAGACGCGATGTGCATGGCGTTTAGTTCACTGACAAGTCGAAATTGCACCTGGACAGCACAGATGGCAGAACAAGGTTGTACAGATGGCGAGGTGAACGGTATGTTGACGCGTGAACTGTTCCAAGTATGGGTAAGCGTTATGGTATGGGAAAATATGACATTGCATGGTCGGACACATCTTGTCATTGTCAATGGCAATCTGACACGTTTGCCATACAAGGACGAGATCACTGAGTCTCATTTGCAGCCATTCATTCAAGGACTGAGGCATAACTTCACATTCCAGCAAGATAATGCCCGTCCTTTAGTCATTAGTGTTGTCACAGATTTTCTGAGATGGCAGAACATTCCGGTATACCCCTGACCAGCTATTTCTCCGGACCAATCCCCATGTCGAGCAGGCTTAGGATGAAATAAAGCGATGTTTTACGTCAAGCCCAGTTGAAACCATATGACGTTAGGTGAATAAGGACAAACGTTGGTTCAAGCTAGTTGGACTCACACACGATACTGAAGTTGTTAACTTACTTTTGACACCACATCTCTTCATGGACGTGTCAAATCATATGAGATGAGTTTCGACATTATTCTGTCATTGAGGAAACACCACAAATCATATTGTTATCTTTTCCACTTTAAAAATGACTTTACATCAAATAATGCCCCGTTCCAGTAGTACATATGTTATATCTTGAGCTATTTTCTAAAACGCAATTCGGGTGTCGATTATGTACTACAAACAAAAAGTATGGGAACACCCTAAGTTTGATAGTTATGTATACACTTAAACGTGGTGAGGTCATTTATACTCTGTGCTAACTGCAACTATTTGCGTGCTTACTGGGCACTATATGCTGGACCATGCAATAAAGCGCATTATTTAACTTTTGTTGAGTTGGAGTGAAACGACTCATTGTCAAAAGCAACGAAAAACAAGGCTGCTGAAACACACCAGCACCATGTATGATTCAAACGGCCAAACACAACAGTCTGGTGCATGTGGAAGACAGATTTCGAATGCAGCTTGTGGTCACCTTTATCCAAAACTGCGTATATACACCAAAAGAAACTTGTACACTACAGTTGTCACTTTTTCTGAATAATTCATGAAACACTCATCAGCAGAGATAAAAATGTTATGGGAAAAGAACTTCTCAGTCTTGTTTGATTTGTGTGATTACGTGTGAAACTATGCTGCTGTTAGTACAGAAAGTGACATTAATGAAAGTTCAGAAATGAAATTGTAACATACCACAAGCTGCAGTTCCGGTTACCATATGTGTACTTTGCAGATTCTCCAAAGGTAGAAAAGCATCCCTCAAAGTGCAGAAAGGTCAATTCCCCTTGGTATCCTATATAAAGAAAAGTAACATTCATTAGAAGAAAATGAATAGAGGGACTCTACATTTATGCAAGTTATAAATGTACACACAGTATTTGTACACCAAGCATTTCCATTGATAAACCATTTTCTTCATTTTAGTCAAATACATATCATGGGAACTAAACACAAAATAATTTATCAAGACTACTAAGTTTTGGACTTTCAAGTTTGAGAAAGTCTGGGTGGCTGCGTGGATTGGACCGCTCACTAATCCCAGATGGGACTCAATCCCCAAAGCACTTTAGAATTTGTATCCGATTAGAAGTAGTCCGTGTAGATACACACACATATTTAGACACATGCTCGTCAGTCATGAAAAAGTTCGTTGATATTCCCTTATGGAGAATGATTATACACTGAAGCAGAATCTTCATGAACACAGCATTCACAATACCTATAGCTGTTATCAAGGCCACATTTTGGATAGTTTTTGTCAAAGTGTTTAAATATTCTTAGATATATATATAAAGAAATATGGTTAGCTATGTTTTTTCCTGTCTTCCTCATCTCAAACATCCTCAGTATATTTGTGCAGAATCCAGAAGTGTCAACATACCTTTTATCAAAAACGTTTTGATCTTGTCTTCGATGGACGTTGTCAGTCGCTGAGTTCTCTGCAGGTATTTCATGACGTAGATGATTGGAGCAAATCTCACCATGTTCTGCTCTCCACAACCACCAGGCATTCTAACTAGATTCTCAATATTTGTCAGACTAGGTCCAAGAATGTCACCTGTATACAACGTGACAAAAGAGTATAAGTGATGTTCCCAAGATTGTATGTACACTTCCTGTACAAAACAACATACAGAAATCGTCTATGTCAGTACAGGGTTTTGATGACGTTGTTCCACCATAAGACCTGTCCAATTTTATTGAGAATAACGTCAAATGTGGTGCCTCGACCATGTCTGTTATTCCCGATTGTGTTGGGAAACCCAGATTTATCATTACACGCATCGTTCGTTCTTTTGAGACCGACGAATTGCTCACTTAATCAAATTATTGTAACAGAAGCAAACTTTGCAGAGTCAAATGACATCGACATACCAACTCTAATGATTTGCCTTGTAATGTTGGACACCCGAATGAAGAAAGAACAGTCATGTGCCTCAGTTACGCGTATGAAATAGAAACTTGTTGATTGCCTGACTGTTCTACCAGAGCTACATAGATTCTATAATGTTTCGGCCAAATATTGGCAACCCGATAGCACAATTCCCTTTCTCACAAGGCTAGAATTGCCACGGCACTTTCGTCATCGAGCCATTCCCCAAATGTACCATGCCTATCTGATAGACTCGGTGCATTAGTGATACAGTGCTTTTCTTGCTGTTGATGTTTTGATTATCCATTATGTATACACGTATTTTTATTTTACACTTGTGACATTGATGTCATATGGCTGGAGGACTGGCAACAATGTCCTGAACATTAGAAATGCTCTTTCGTTGTTGGCTTCTTAGAATGATAATTTCGATCATAAAGTTGATATTGTTCCTATTATTTCACATCTAGAAATAATTTTCATATCGCATGTTGTGTTTCTTCTTTTAGCTGTAGATGGATTTACCATACCTGCAACACTGACTTTTAATTTTTGTGACCCTTCAACGGTTTGTTCAGGGAAATCGATGTTTGTACTTTCTTGGAATGTTAAGGAATCTCGGAGATCGATCAGCATAGCAAAATTTTCTGTGCGCACCGATCCTTCAGGCTGAATAGAAAGGGATAAGCATATCTAAAATCCATACAATATGAATATTAAAGTTTGTATCTTAAGGCATGAAGTGGTTTTGTGTAGAGTTGAAAGGACAGCATGAATATTATAATATGCTACTCTGAACCTTGGCCCCTCATTTAGCATGCAGTGGTGTGGGAAGCCACATAGAAAGACGTTGCTTAGAAAACGTCTCACTGTGCTGCAATTGCACCCATGTTCCCAGTAGGGTAGACGTGAGTATATCTGTAAAGTCATTAGATCAATAATGTTCATCCCTTTGCAATCTTCCATATGAGGAAGCCAGATGACAAAGAGTCATTCTGGGTTGTTGTTCTTCTGAAGCATCCAACACAGGTCTGGCTGATCAGTAATAAGTAAATCCCAGCTACTGGGACAGAGCTCAATCTCTGCAGAGATGACTAATCCCATCATACAGTCTCCTAGTTATATTTCTGTCCTTTCTATCCTTGATAGCAGACTTTTTTACCGATTCGTATTCCACGTGGCTGTGACAGACATCGGCAAGTTATGGTCAAGGTGAATGTGTTTTAATAAATACAAACCCATGCTTATCCCTTGGTTCATCTTTCTAATCAACACCTTGAGGATTAATACACCATCGATTTTCACTGCTTGGTGTCAACACTGTCAACATTCAAAACCAAATTAAAATCAAAACTCACGTCTACTCGTAGGACTCTCCTCACGCCATCACCAGGTTCCCAAGACAGTAACTCCACCTCAAGTATCACGTCACCGACCACCAAAGGCTTGATCACGAAGAATACAGCACGACCTTTTCCTGCTGGTATCTGAAAGCAAGATGTCACCATTCACACTGAATGTTGCCAATACTTAACAAATGTGCATTCCATATTGTACAGTGTATCAAAATAAGCCTACAAAACAGTATGAGCTTAGACTATTCCTTTGAGTATGCTCTGCCTAAGAGAGGCAGCATTTATATGTTTGTGAGAATAATATAAAGGAAAGGGAAATGCAAAACAAATCATCTCTACTCTGATAACGATTGATAACTATGACAAAATTATACACATACACTTTAGACGAGGATTTTTTTAACTTATTCAGTCACAACTCATTTAAAACATATTTCAGTCTGTATCAATACGTTTATATGGAAACAGTGACATGAATCTTAGCTATTTCTAGGGTCATCTATAAACCAGTTACTCCTATTTAATATTAGATAGAGTTTTAAAAATGTTTACAATAACAGAATGTGACTGCTGAGTTGAGTATATGTCTTTTCCTTGGTCTTTGCTTGCACTCAGGAAAATGTTGTGGAACTGTGGGTTCTGTTTCAGAATTATGAGAGCCTGCAATAAAATCACAAAATTGAAAACTATGTGCTATTTAATTGATCAGACTGTATATGGCGTCTGGCAAAGGTGGCAAATCAGAGAAATCTACCCACAGAAGAGCATATGTGAAATTTCACACTGCAAAACACTGTTCTGTCTCTTTACCTGACAGAAACCTCCCTACTCACATTTTCTGACGGTTTATGTCAGTACTTGACATTATGGATATGATGCTTTTGAAAAACTGAAAAATAGCATTACTTTGGCAAACAACTTTGGAATTAATTATTGAAAGCAGGATATATGACCCCACTCTATTGTGGGGAAGACTGAGTTCGATGTCTGCAGATCGAAAACTGAAACATTTGTCGTATCTGACGTGTCTGCAGTATGGATATAACATATAAAAAATATGTAAAATTTGTTTAGAAATATTTACCGATGTATAAAAATATGTTGCCTTATCTATGAATTTGCTGATGTAGTCTAGTCTTTCTCAGTCTCTGACCTATATGTACCCCTAGACAGCATGCAGAATAATCTGATGCTCTAAATAAAGAAAGTCTAAATTGCCTCAGGTTCTGAATCTTCCCTCTCACATTGACCCATTTTCAGTTCAGATAGAGCCTTTTTGAGTTTGTCGGAGTTACATATTTTTTGGAAACTAATATTCGTCTTCAATGTAATAACACAAAGTATTTTCCAGTATTCATTCCACTTGCCACGTCCATGTATTTTGAGATTAATGGATATCCTCTGTCTGCATCACAAAATTATGCATTGATCTGTGATGCTTCAAAGTTTGAATGTCACTATCGTTAAGAGTGCCTACCACAGGAATAGTACAAACTAGCACTTCTCTTGAAACATTGGTGTATCTTCTACATACAGTGGTAGTTTTATATGAAGTACCCACTTCGGTTTTTCAACATATTTGAGCGTTTATGTCTTTGTAGCTGAATACATGTTTCCATGGCCCAGACAACGAGCAAGACACGACTCAGCACTCAGGCAGAACCTCTGCGGTAAACAGAGAGTCATCTTATACCTAGAAATTAAAACTGCAGATTGTGTCTTAAGTATATATTCACCCCATCACTCACTTACTGGCAGATCTCGTCCATAGTAATTGAAAGCTGTCGCCTGCACCACAAGCTCCTCTCCACTAATAGCTGAATATGGGAGCTCTAATGTCAAGAACAGTTTGCGTTCGGTTTTCAGCTGCGACAAAGTAATGCAAAGTCAATTAATACAAGCACATCTTCAATCGGACAACGTGACACAAGTCGCTTAACAAGTCTGTAATCACTAGCAAATGATTAGGCTCAGTAGAACTTACATTGGTAGTCGGTGCGACACCAAGCCCTGTTTCTGAATTCACAGCAAAGGCGCTGGTGATCCACGTTGTGATGGTGTCCGGGGCTTGCAGAGACAAGTCGCTATATCCTGAAGCACTGGGTATATGAGATACTAAAGTTGTCAGTGTGTTTTTATACATATCATTGTAAAAGCTTATTAGACACAGATACCTGTACACACCAATGGGGGAGAGACTGATGGAGACGAAGAGGCTGTGACATGCTTCCATACCTCGCTTTGAAACAAGTGAATGCCAAATTGAACTTCAGCAGAAAGCTTGAAGTAATATTTAGTTAATGTTAATAAGTAGAATGATAACTGTATATATGCAATGTTAACAAACCAATAATTCGTACATGTTTAAAAACGACTTGTGTGGTAATCATAACAGATATAATCAGCACAGTTCAATGTTTACCCAATAACCACCATATCCCAAATCCATGTTTCCGGGAAATTAGTGCGTGTTCTTTCCACAGGTTGAAAGTTGTTTGCTTGTTCAGGAACTGCCTTTGACTGACCACCGAAAGAATCGGCGGCATTCATTGTACCGTCCATTGCGAACCGAAATCCGCCATCTGCAATGAAGACTTCTCCGTATAAAGGAGTATTGGGGCACCACGTGGAACTAATGCTGCAATTCACTGAGCGAGGTATTTGTGTTAATTTAGAACAGCACTTCGGCAAGCTTACTTTAATTTGTTCCTCGGTAAAACAGACCACACCAACAATATAATGTTTGGATTTACATAATCAAACAATTCACGGAGGCATTATCGGACTGGATATATGCATTGGTAAAAATAATCATGTGAATGTTAAAACTGGACAGACTATAAGTGATGCTGTTTTTATATTTCTGGGGAATGTTTATAAAAACCACAAAGCAATACCAAATTACAAAGGCAAAATGCAGCTCGAAATCAGAGAAAAAATGAAAAGCAAATATTTTTGAATTCATCACAAAAGTGATTCCTATTCCTTTATTTTTAAATAAACATTTGTCCGGTCGTAAATATTTGTAGTTTCTACTGAAAAATAGTGACTATAGCTATACGTCCTGAAGAAGAGCAATTTGAGGGGCAAGCGTGGTATGCATATGTAAGTGTTTCCTTGACCAAAAAAGGACTTTAGACCACTAAGTACAGTATCGACATCACATGTTACCTTGTTTTTACCCGAGTTTTTGAAACAAATGATCTTGAAAGGAAATGATATATACTGTGTATACAACATCTCTGATTTCAGAACATAGGAAATACATGTTTCATCTCAAATAGTTGTTAAAACAGACACTTTATAAGTAGCTTTATGAACAATTGATTCTTGTCCTGTCTAACATGCATATGCGAGTTTGCTCAAAGTTTGCTCAAATATTCTTCACCTAAACAAAGAGGGCTTAATTGAACAGTCATATGTGTGCCTTTCCTCACTATGTTGAAAAGATTATCTTTCTTATACAATAATTAGATAACAGGTTGACTCGTATTTTCAAACATTGTAGAAACCGTATCAAGAGATACCATAAACATAAACACTTTCAAGTATTATTAAACTACAAAAACACCACTTATACTCACCGTAGTAGTTCTCCTGATGTTCGTAGACATTGGCATCAGTCACAACTGCTAGATTAGCTCCCTGGAAGAACAAAACATATATCTGTTAGTTGGTCTTTTATTTAACATTTTTTTTCGCTTTATATCAAAATCATTTGTGCTGTGCAAACCTTCCATTTTGTAGACAATATGCTAGGAAACATAAAATCTTTATTGCTTGGCACCTTTATGTCTTGTGTAGAAAAAAATAGCCTTATTAATAGTTATTTTCCTGGCATTTCGCTTATGGATATTTTGAGAAAATTATTTTTCACATCGTCTTAAATTTTTTGCGGACTTTTATGACAAGATTCCAGAGGCTCAAGCTGGATTTCGTGAAGGTTTTAGTACGACAGAAAATACTTATACTTTACAGCGTCTTGTTCAGAAATATATTTCGAAAGCTGGAAGTCGTTTTTATTGCTTATGTGTTGATTTTGCAAAAGGCTTTCGATTCAGTCAGTAGATTGCGGGGTAGATTAATTTCAGTTTTTAGAAATATGTATTCTAATATTTGGGCGTCTGTTCGTCTCAGACATTCGTCGATCGTCGAATACTTCGAATCAGTGAGTGTTTCCCGTCAGGGTGGTGTTCTAAGTCAGTTTCTTTTAGCGATGTTTATAAGGTATGTTACAAAATTCAGGTCTTAGGGGTATCTTTCTCGGTTAAGATTATATGGTTGAGTGAGTGAGTGAGTTGAATTGTACGCCGCACTCAGCAATATTCCAGCTATATGGCGGCGGTCTGTAAATAATCGAGTCTGGACCAGACAATCCAGTGATCAACAACATGAGCATCGATCTGCGCAATTGGGAACCGATGACATGTGTCCACCAAGTCAGCGAGCCTGACCACCGGATCCCGTTAATCGCCTCTTACGACAAGCATAGTCGCCTTCTATGGCAAGCATGGGTTGCTGAAGGCCTATTCTACCCCGGGACCTTCACGGGTCTAAGATTCTATGGATTCATTGTTATTGTTGTATGCAGATGATCTTAATTTCTTTCATGACACTGTTATAGGTTTGCAGAGGAACAATGATTTATTACAGAAGTATTGAAACTCTTGGGGTTTAGAGGTACATATGGCTAGTATTTCGTAATTTTGGTTTTCATATGAGAAGTGGTTTCATAACGGTAATCGAGTTAAGACGTTGACACACTACAATTGCCTACTGTCTGCTAGATTGTCTTGGACAAAGTGCACTCATACCCAGTTAGTAAAGCTGGTAAGGCCCTCTCTGTTTTGAAATCTTTGTTAAAAAATAACCAACTAAACCTGTAAAGTTAACGTCCAAGTTGTCTGGTAGTAAGGTTAAGCCTGTGTTATTATGTGTGTCTGAAATCTCTTGAGTGAGTTTAGTTTTATGCCGCACTCAGCTATTCCAGCTATATGGCGGCGCTCTGTAAATAATCGAGTCTGGGCCACTGATCAACAGCATGATCATCGACCTGCGCAATTGGGAACCGATGACATGTGTCAACCAAGTTAGCGAGCCTGACCACCCGATTCCGTTAGTCGCCTCTTACGACAAGCATAGTCGCCTTTTATGGCAATCATGGGTTGCTGAAGGCCTATTCTAGCCCGGACTTTCGAGGGTCCAGAAATCTGGGGTTTCGAGGGGAGGACATCGGTTGAACTCCTTCACGCTAATTTTTGCAAACATGCTCTTGGTGTCGGTAAGCATGTTTCTAGTAATGGAACATTAGCAGATTGAGTTAGATTAAATACGTATGCTGATTATCATATCAGATATTATTGGCGTAAATTGTTGAGGATGTCCGAGGATCGTTTTTATCCAAAACGATTTATTTACTTAGTAGGGAATTAATTTAGCTGGTAGAGTAACGTGGGCTACCTTGCTGATTTCCTATGGGTTTGGTTTGGTTTGATACGGTCAGGATGTTGGTGATATTTCTCTGTTAATATATAGTTTTAAGAATAGACTAAATGACTGTGAGAAACAGCATAGTTTGGTAATATAATCAATCGTCTCAATTGACGTAGTTTAAAATACAAAAATAAGTCACTTATAAATGTTGAATATTATTTAAGTTGCATCAGCCAAGCAACAGTGAAGAAGTATTTACCCTCTCAGATTAAATTCCCTCCCTTTAGGGTGTAATATACGAGTTGTGAATGTCGGTATTTATTGTAAAATGTGTGAAGAAAGGGGAAAAGAAAAAATCACTGTTTGAGTGTACTGCGTACAACGTAATTAGAGATTGTGGTTGCAAATAATCATAATACATACCAACTAGTAATTGTAGATATACCCTTGTAAATTGTCCTTGTTACATCAAAGAAGCTCTTACTTGTAGAAAATGTCACAACACTAGCCTTTTAATTGAATTACTTTGTACAGTTACGCCTTTTCCGCAAAAATGTACTTTCTTGCATATATTTTAAATGGGCCTATGGCATACAAACCGGAATAAAAGAAGAATTAATGAATGATCAACGAGAAAATTATAGAAATATTTAACATGCACTGTGGCTGCAATCTCATAAAACCATTCTTCAGAGGTGCTCTTCACTGTCAGCGGCACCCAGCTGTTCCGTTTGCAAGGAAAAGAAATCGACTCTCCTTTCCACACTGCAGCCCCAAAACAAGGAAAAATATATAAATCAAGGGATTCATAAGAAGTATATTGCTGCATTGTTTCGTATGTTGCTACATTGTTTCGTCATGAATTATAGTGAATTCATACCGAAAATACTCCTTTGGCATCTGTGCCCCCCGATGAGCGAGGAAGCCAACATCCACGAAACCAGGAATCAAACCATCCAAAGTAGTAACCATAGTCATATGTCATGAGCTCTCGTGTAACCTGCAAAACAAATTGACCATGATGTGATGCAGCCTAGTAAAGTACATCTTTAGACATCTCTAAAATGTTAATAATGAAACATATTTATGGATGACAACTTTTGGTATTTTGTAAATGTTTCAGTGAAGATTCTTACACCAAAACAAGAGTTTGTTGGCAACGGATTTTGTGATAATGTGCAGATTATCTTGAACAAGGAAGGTGCTGGATAGCAGGTAACACAAAGATATTTGGATGAAACAAGAAGAACAGTAAGAATAACAAATAGCCAACGGATAATGAAGTCAGATGTAAGTAGAAGTAATAGATTGTTTCATTTATTTAATCCTCAAAAGCAGACAGAAAAGTAATATACCCTCAATCAAGAGTTTGTGACAGAAGATCTTTAGTGACTAAAGTATTACTTAAATGACAGTGTTCGAGATATTTTGAACTTGTGATGGCATCCTATGATACCAGACAGTCTAATAGATTTCTTACTATATGCGTTGGGGTATACAAAGTATTATTAACGCACACTGCGTTGAGGGTCAGTCAGACAGCAAGTAGGTAGATCACTTACTAATCACTTTGCTATATGCAAAAAGGCCATTTACAAGAGTCACCGTTTCCATTATTTAACATACCTTTAAACATTGAAAAACTACACTTTACGCATCTGTGCTGATGGACTGAAAACTGACAGCCATTGTCCAAATTATTCCAAAGCCCAAGAACAAATACATCCATGACATGTATGACCTAATTACAATTATTCACATGACACTAATCTCTATCTTTAATCCTCAACGCCACTTTGTATATTGAATTTAATTACTCCGTAGTCATGCCCTTGGCAGTGTCTGCCATCAGTTGTAACTTCGGGAACAAAAGGCATCACTTCAGGATATGTTTGATATTATTTGAAAACTTTTCTTTTCTCAGTTATGATCCGAAAACGAAACAAAATGATTAAGGACAGGTAGGAGGACGGACGTGCAGACAGACAAGACATTAACTATACCCCCCCTCCCCCCATCCCCACTCCCCACACACACACCCTCCCCACACCCCCAAGTAAGTAAGTAGGTGAGTGCTGTGAGTTGGATGCTGAACCATGTTTATATAAAATCTTGCCATAATCTGTCAGAAAGCTCTTGACACTTTAACATTACATCTGATAAAACACTCGTAGACAAGAGAAACAAATTTAGAATGCGTCAATGCTTTAAAACTTAATATATTAGTTTCGTAAACTTTACACAAAAATAAAGTCTCAAATGAACCCACCTTCTCTTCTGTGATATCATTTCCATCTTTGAGTAGCAGGACGCTCTTGTCGTTACCTCGGATGAATGCCACAGAATCTGGGTCCGCGTACACTCTCAGGTTCACATCTGTTCCGGGTTTCACGCTTCGCTGATCAAACTCCACACGCACCTGTAAGACAATTAATGTTGTTTATTAATGTTAACAATCTTCTGATAGGTACAACATTAAGAACAATGTGGCCAGTGACAAGGTCATACATATGGTCCGTAGTTTTCATTGGTAATGACTGAGGAGATTATTATATGTCAGTGAATATTTAGAGTCAACAAATAAATATACTTAGTGGGATATATCTCTATGTTCTTAAGAAATAAAGATAATTGATGAACATCACGTCTTTTATTGTATATGATGCGACATATGACTTCTCTATAGATTCGTATATCGTTGTCAAGCAAGAGTGAAATAACATAGAATAGATTTATCCTCTTGTACAGTCCTTGTGATTATAGCATAGTTTGTCCAGTGACTGATTTCAATAGCCAATCCAACAATCATAAAATACGAAGAAACACTGCAAACTTGCTAAAAACGTTGTCATACATTGTTGTCAAATGTTCCATCCACTTTTACTGAGATAGCATCAGCGACAATTTCACCATCTATAGTTTGGTAGTACCCAACAATCTGAGGGTTGGGAGCCATCTCGGCTGTCATACGGATAGCGAAGACGTTGCTGGTTGATGGAGTAGGGAGAGACACGTCCTGTACAGCAACAATGCGTCCTCGAGACAACACCTGCAATGCATTCATAGGTATGAGTAGTGTGTGTTTCATTTTCTCAATAAAGTATTCTATATTTAATGGAAACATAGATTGTGGTGAAACATAGACAAGTGACTGTTTTATGCTATCTTTATACATTAAATATGTCAATAATAACAACACTGCTTGTTGCACAGAACTATGTTCATCAGCAGTCAGTAACAGATACGGATATTATTGTCCTCTCGTTGCATGTACCTGTAAATCAATACTTATACAATTAAGTGTATTATTGTACATAAACGCTGTAAAAATAGTATGTATACTATACTATATAGTTCATGTACTGAGCATGCGCATACATGCATAATTTGAGCTGTCTCCATATCTAAAATTATTACAGACATTTCTTTCCATATCATGACAAATTTTGGTGCGTTTATCGTCAACTGCGCAATTCTAATGGAAATTTTAATTGATGTTAGCTGCTCCACTATATGCGTTAGCAATATACCTGGTAGGTGAAATCAGTTATTGGTTTTGTGGATCTCAACTGGAATTCCATGTTGTCTCCGACCTGATAAGAGATCAAGAAAATGGTCTTAAAAGATAGAAATTGTCATATTTTATCAATACACGTACGTACAACTGAATAGACATTTCTCAAATATAAAATAGACTTCTTTAATGCCAAGGTTGCAAAATTAAACACTTCCATGCTGTTTGTGAAAATAAATTAGTCCATTAAAAAATACTACTACTAAAAACAAGACTTTTAGAGATGTCTTGTTACATTGATGCTGATGAATGATGTTGCAACCTACCCGAGCTTGGGCATCGGGAACTGTGAGCTGAATGTAAGACCCAGAAAGGGAATAACTCTTCCTGACATATTTGTATGAATGAGTGTAAAACCCATCAGCCTGAAACATGACACATTACACACATTACTGTCTGCCTATTGTCACACAGCTTGTAAAATAATAGGGCCTGTATATACATTCGATTACAAATATATTAAATGAACTTTATTATATCCAAATCATGAACTGGACTGATTCTTAGTCAGCATTCAAAGAATAATTCTTCATGGTTTTATGCTTTAAACAATCATTTGATGCAAAACTTGCAAAACAACTTTACAACAGGTTCGGGAACACCTGATCTTTCCGGGTTGACCAAATTGAGAATCTTCGAATGATTGAACTGGTTACGTTGCTGGTTATATATAATAAAAACAAAAATAATTTCGTAACTTCACGGTATGAACCTGTTTGTGCAACTGATATACATTGTCATGTATATGAACGATTTCATCACTGAACTGATTTTACAAAAGTTATCCTCATCATTATGTTAGTCATAAAATGTATAATGGAAGGTCTGAGCATGCGTCCATGCCTTAAGTTTTCTACAAAGAAGAGAAGGTTTTAACAGCTTTCAATATACAAATGTCATTGTCTGTTACAAAGTACGCAACACTGATGTGACAAACAGATCTACAGACCCAGTGAAGTCTTCAAAAACCCATACTGTTGGCATGACAGGAGACATGATCTTGGAACATCAATGTCACCATTACATAGCATGCCGTGAATGTTAGTGAAAGTTGCGGAGAAACACTAACACCCTGGTGAGACATTCATCAGCTGTTCATTTACCTGCAAACTAATGCTTTCTGCATCATTTGGTACGTTTGCTTTAATTTCCGCTAGGCCTGTTTTAGGGTTAAAGCTGACCATGCTGGAAGAGAGCACAACAGTCTCGTAACGGGGATAGTAGCCAGGCCAAGGTCGTTTGAAGTCTGGGTCCACCATAGTAATGGGCGGAAGAGGGCGCGCTGAACCAGATGTTCCATTACCTTCCAACACCATGTCTGGTGTAGGTTTGGGTCTGGTGGTAGTGGTGGTTGTAGTGGTGGATGGAGCTGGTGTGGTGGGCAGGAGCACTTGATAGGTTATTGTAACATTAACCTGTTCCAGATCTTGTGGTGATACAAGTGTATCATCAAGATGGCTTACTTGTAACTGTAACAGAAAACAAATCCTTAAGACATTGGTCAATGAAAAGGTTTGACCTAAATGACTTAAAAATCGGTTCATCTGGAGATAAATATGCTGTAAACGACATGTATACCGTCCTGACTTCCATAGATAAAAACCCATCACTAGTGATTTTCACATTTCGTCTGCTACTGAGTAGCAAAATATGAGCAAATACGATTACGTGAATAACCTAAACCTTGTAGAACATCCGGAAATACCTTGCATGTGGCTACTAGATAATTACGTGACCTTTTCCTTCCTGTTCAAACTTGCATGCATCAGACTTAACTCACCCCACTCAGGTAGGTCAATCCTGGCTTGAAGACATCTGGAGAAACGTCAATGAAGTTCATTTTGTAGCTATGTTCATAAAGTGTCTTGCTCTCTGGCTTGGCACTAAGTGTCTTTTCTGTAAGTGTTTCAGTGACGTTAGTTTCAACCATTATACGACGATACTGCAGGTTAACATCTTCTGCCCGCAAAGGTTTCGTGGAATAGGTATCTCCTTCATAGGCCAGTACACGCAGCTCATCAAGTGAAAAGGCAAAGTCACCCCTGCCATCAACCACCTGAAAGTGCAAGTTGTACGTTAGGATATTATGCATCATATTACAAAATGGTATGTATGCCATGGGCATACACTACATGTTGCCCTGTAGTTGTCAAAATCCACACGCAACAGTTTAGCCCCATTCCAACTGTTGCATTGGTCGTCAGTAAAATATATCAGCGACTTTCCTAAAATAGTTTCATAAATATGACAGATATAATGAACTAAGGAAACATCCAACACAAATGAATACATCTTCCTCCAAATGTCCTTGCCTACTCACCTGGACTCTTTTCCGAATGGATGGGGGGGTTTTCTTGGAGCCAAATTGACCATAATAGTAGGAGAAACGAATATGGACATTGGCGATTCCATCCACACCTTTGCCGTGCGTGTACCTCACAAGAAAGTAATGACAACAGAGTGTGAGAACCACAGAATTCTCAAACATGTGGACCTACTTCACGTATATACATGATCTGGTATTCAGTGGACTAATACACCAAACACGTTACTCAACCGGTTCCGTTTTAAGCGACACATCGAAGGCACGAGAGAAACTAAAACATCATAATCGATGAGGTTGTTAACAGATCTTAAGTGGAATTTAGTGTAGATTTACTGAATAAAAAGATGAATATCAAACAAAAGTGATACAGATTTCAACCTACTTGGCTGTCACAGTGGCCGGCACAGAGGCCATGTCCAAGGTTATGTATGGCGGCAGAACGGTCTTCACCTCAAACTTTGGCAACACTGAAGATAACAGTGGAATTTTTACATACACTATCATCACGTCATCATTACATGCTATCGATATAGGAAACGTTGTCTTGACATTTATATACGTGTACACAGCTAGCACAAATAAACACGTGTACAAATAAGTACTGATCACAACATAGCACCGCTTTCCACATTGGGACATGGACGTACCTAGTATACACAATGTGACAAAGATCAGCAGCTCACAAGACTTTACCCCTGACGAAACTATAAATTACACAGACGTCAGATAATAGTTTTGCCAATTGCATTAATACTTGAATCTAGCCCGTATAGCTTGAAACTCGCCCAAGATATGCTCCGGAGAAGATAAGCATCAAACATATTCTGCACTAAGTCGTGTGTCCATGGAAGCAGCAATATATAAAATTCTGATAAATTTCAAAACAGCAAAAGGCTCTATCTATGACGGTCGTCACAATTTCATTGAAAAGGGCGAAGTGCGAAGATGTTACTTGATTCTACAAAACAAATTACAATACACATAATCTGTCTTACCATATTCTGCAATGGTGATGGTTTTGGTTTCTTTGTATCCCTGAAACAGTAATAATCCAACTTACTGAGGCTGTGGGAATACACATTTGTACACATTTAATACCAAAATGGCATTGTTATAGTTCCTGTTGTAAATAGTTGTTAGTTAATCCTGTTTGGAAATTTCGATAATTACACCAAACCGCTCTTTGGTTCTTGTGTAAGTAACTGGTATTTCCGGGTTAGAAAAATATGGTTTTCAGCATTGTGTTGTGTAGAAATACTGACCCGTCCTTCGGGAGCTAAACGTGCCAGAAGTAGGAGATAAGAACTCATGCTTCCACACTCGTTCTTAACATAGGACAATATCAAACATTTTTGTTACATATTGAATGAGCAATTGTTAAGGTTAGGGACAATTCTGAAAATGTTGATCAATTGCATAAATTGTTTGGAAACTCGTTATACTCATGAGCTCTTATAACAAATCCAAACCCGTGTTGAACTGAAATAATTTAACCAGAAACCCAAAAAATATCAAAACAGGAAACCTTATGAACAAAAGAACGTGTGGGAATTTGAATATCTCAAGGGGCATGTCCCTCTTTCAAATAATCGTTCTATTATCTACGTACCTTGTAGTGAGTGAGTGGATTAGTTTTACGCCGCACTCAGCAATATTCCAGCTATACGGCGGCGGTCTGTACACAATCGAGTTATGAAAATCCATTGATGAGCAGTATGAGCATCGATCTGGGCAACTGGGATCCGATGACATGTCAACCAAGGCAGTAAGCATGACCACCCGATCCCGTTAGTCGCCTCTTACGACAAACATAGTCGCCTTTTGTGCTATTCATAGGTTGTTGAAGGCCTGTTCTACCCCGGACCTTCACGGGCCACGTACCTTGTAATGCCAAGATGATAGTTTATAGTTTTCATGACTATTAAACGATCTCTTCCTGTCATAACAGATATAAATACACGGGTTCACTTTTATCAAAGCACCCCAGTTATTTCACGCATTCTGTTTGGTTTTCTCATAACGTGAGACAGCAAATCTACATAATTAATTTGTTTAGACATCTGTTCTGAAAACGCAGAAAGGACACTACACTAATGACTGGTGACGTTAAGTTTGACTCTTACATCAAGCGTAACTTCTATCTTCCACTCTCCTCGAACGGGATCAGATGACAAGGCGAGGACGCGACTAACAACTCCACTGGGGTCTGTAACTCCAAGCCACTGTTGGATGCGATTCTTGTTTGAATCCTGAAATAAACATTGGCACACATCTAAAACCTAAATATAGTATTGCAGTCATGATGACATCGTTATCAGGTTCATTATTCAAATGAATAACACACCTGGGCCCCGTTTCACAAAACATAAGCCTAAGATCTCGTAAGTTTTCTCGTAGTCATTGTGCGTCCTATACTGTAACACATGAGTTACGGATGCTACGAGAAAAGGTACGAGATCCTAGTCTTACGAGAGCATTTTGAACATGATAAGCCATTATTGTGGCGACAAGAATCACGCTCAGTACTTACATATATGACAATATCCATGGAACCACCACGAACCACTTTCAGGTTAGAATAGATTGCCAGAACCCGAAACCTAACTGTAAACAAACCAGCATCTAGTCGTTACACAATGTCATTTAGAAAGTGGAAAATTGTAACATACAGTGGAAGCTGTCTAAACCGGGATTCGTCGGGACTGAAGAAATAATCCAATTTAGACAACACGCCGGATAGTAGAGCTGATGATATCTATGTTAGAATATATATGACGCGTTCTTTATGTAGTGGGTTTAAAGGTGCAGTTGAGTTTAGGAGATACACATATGTCCCTCACGATGGTTTTCGTGTATTACTTGCATGTGGAGGTTATTCATCTTTAAAAAGTCAAATATCTTAACAGGTCTTTCACGATGTTTTTCATGTATTACTTGCATGTGGAGGTTACTCTTCTTAAAGAAGTAAAGTATCTTAAGATAAAATTATTTCATCTAAAGACTTTGATGCACTATGCAACACATAAACACACATGCATAATTATTTATGTACAGTTCAACGGCTAAGACAAACGTCGCCTGAATCCTTTCGCCTTTTCACTTGATAAATTGTCTGTCTGCATACAGGATTATTCACATTTGGATATCGAAATGATGCAGTCATACTCAACTGTACACAGTAAGCAAAATATTCTTAGTAAATATGAAGATGGGTAAGTACCAATTTGCCCGGGTTTATACATTGCCTTGTCAGTCTGAATGAGGATGGACTTGGACTTCTCTCTCAATTCACAAGTCTCTGACGATGTGAAGTTGAGGCCACCGGTACCGGTGAAGTTGAACTGTAGCTCATTCCATATCCATGGTCGTTTCAAGTCTTTGGGTATCTGTATCAACATCACAGAAAATGGTATTGTATGAAAAAGTCCCAGTTCATATAGCGAGTAGTATTAGGTTACGTGGCATACAGAAAGCTCGATTTAAGAATCTGTATGCTGTAAGATGGCGATATCTAGATAGGTCGCTAAATTCTATTTTACCTGTATCAGAGTATCAAGTTAGATATTATATGAAACATCTGAAACAAAGATAATATAGATGCATATATGCTGGAGGAATTTTCACTTCAATTTGACCATCACCTAGTTTCGTACAATTGTATAATTTAGGACTAACGCTGCACGATGCATCGTATATACTTCTGGAATAAAGTAACTGTGCATTATTGGATGTTATGCCAATTTTAATGCAACAAGACAATAACATGATTTGCGGTGTTTTGCTTAGTCACGGTTAAACCTGTTAACAGGACAATATGGAAATATGGATATGAAACTTGGCATCATGACACACACTATCACAGTATCAAGTGTGTGTCCATCACTAACGTTCACGTAGGCTTGACAACGACGAGTCATAGATGACACTAAGCGATTGAAGAGACCGTGTGGAATGTTGTTTAATGTCGGGACCAAAGCTTGCGCAAATCAGCTGACGTCAACGACTGATCCTAGGCTTAACGTAAACGGCTCTCCATTTCATCTCAAATGTTCCCGATAGGGGACAGTCCGGAGAAACATCTGGCCAGTGGGCTATCGGTGTGTTCTGCTGTCTCGGGAGATCTGAGACAAAGCACGAGCGACATATGAACACCGTCGGGCATTTTCTTGCTGAAGCGTGAAGCAATGTCTCTCTCCTTAAATGAATGGCTGTACATAAAGCTCTATGATCCCTGTACCGCAGACTTGTCAGATTGCCATTGACAATGATAGTTTACCATATCGCTGCTGCCAAAGTCAACTTAGAACAACCTACGCGTCGACACAACGTTCACATCGCCGCCTGTCCTCTCTGCTGAGCTGTCCAGGTGCATCCTTGTCAGTGAGCAAAACACATCTCCTCTACCGCAGACGCCTCGCACGAGGCAGGAGGTGTCTGTCGGTAACGTTGGAGTTGAATGTGACGTATAGCATGCCGTCGGGGTCGGATATTATACTCCCCTAGTAGGTTGTGTAAGTCCTGGAACTGACTGGATATAAGTCAGGAATGATCCGAGCACCCAAACTGCTTCATTTTGGGCCATTCCGGTCTCCAGCATATCCTGTGCGAGGAGACGCTGACTTTTCGTAATCCGTGGCATGACGTAAAAAGTGCAGTTTACATTAAAATCAACATGTTTTCCACAACAATCAGAGGCTAGAGGATAATCAGTCATTTCAATATCATGTGTGTGAAATTCAGGGGTTGCAACGCATGCAAAAATTGAGTAAGTTCATTGTGCACAAAGAGCATGTACCACTTGCGATATGCGACAAAGTGACAATTTCATGCAAAGTGCTTTTGCTACATGGTTAAAGGTTATTTTTAGGACATTTCAGAAAACGTATATTTGATCTGATTACATGTTATGCACAATTATGTTTCCCTAAGTAAGTTTATAGATGGAAAGCCTTTACTTCTTACCTGGAAATCAACTGTTTCTGGCTGACCTGAAAAAAAGCAACAAAAGTGCAACCAAAGTCCATTATCAACGACGTTAGAAAGTGGAAGTTAGTGGAAAGTAAGTACTGGGTAACATATCCACAGTATTAAGGTGGTCGTGGAAGACCAGACAGCTCCTTATATATTATCGAAAGTGGAGTTACACATTTGAACTATACATGGTTGTTGAGCTCGAAAGACACTTTCATTTATTTGATAAAACGAATCATTTAGCTCAGAGATGGTATAATTAACTGCACTGCACCAGTCGAAAGAGCTTTCGACTGAGAGTACTATGCTATGCTACTATGTTGTTCAACCCAATGTCCAGATTTTGTTTCCTGCAGTTTGGCTATTACAGATATTATTTGAAAATATGAGAAACTTGTTTAGGAATATCAAGCGCAAACTGGGTGAGTGTACATTTACACCATTTACACATTTATGCCATTTAACATTCTCTTATCCCTTAAAACGTCAACAGGAGTATGACACGTAAGCGCTTAATAATACAACAGTAACGCTAACTGTAAAATAGATGAACAACTTCAGAATTTGAATGACTCACCCTGACCTTAGGGTGTGTCATTCCAAATCATTGTATTTCAACTGTGTTTTCAACTGTGTTAGAGCATTTCAACTGCATAGACCCATACAATTCACCTAACAAAACATTGGGCCAGTGATTCTGAAGCTAAAGGAATGTTTGCACAAAAGTCTCACACTCGTACAGTGTAAATACTAAAGAGTTTGATGTGGATCTTAGGCAAATATAAGATCTGGTGCAGAGCTCCCTTTGAGCAAGCTGACAAGCACCATGTCCAATCTACATCTACTTAAGTGCCATAGTAACCCGTTTGCAATGACTCAAGGCTAGCAAATTGTGCACACAAGATATACAGTTAAATACGAGCATAAGCTGGGCAGAGGAACTGATATTCAAACAAAGTACAAGTGCTTTTTACACAAATTAATGTAATTTGAAGCCAAGATCTGCGAAATTACGTTCCTTCTTTCAGAAGTTGGAACTACAATACCGATCACAGTTTGTGGATAACGTCGCGCTCACTATATAAAAGAAGTTGTCATCCATAAAGGGCTCTCAACAAAAAAGAATAGATTTGCTGCATAAATTGATCTTACAGACTGTATTATGAAAAGAAGTACAGTAATCCTAGGCTAGTTATTATCTCAGCCTGTCATGTATACATCTCGCGAATACAGTCATCTAAAATTTCAAATGTTACAACATACTAACTGGGTAAAGTGAATGAAATATTAATGGGATATGATTACACATGCACGAAGTGGTTACTGCCCGTATTATATCGTAAATCTCCATGGATACGTCTCATCTTACTGTGAGAGATCATGAAGGATCTCTCTTTGCTCCAGAGAAGGGTGCCTGAATGGATGTGTCCCAACTTACAGTGTATGAAGGATCTCCCGAAGATCTGAAGGACGGCATCAGAATGGGTGCATCCTCACTATCCATGTATAAAGGGTCTCCCTTTGCTCTACATGACGGCGTCAGAATGGGTTCATCCTCACTTCCCATGTATGAAGGACCTCCCTTTGCTCTACATGACGGCGTCAGAATGGGTTCATCCTCACTATCCATGTATAAAGGGTCTCCCTTTGCTCTACATGACGGCGTCAGAATGGGTTCATCCTCACTTCCCATGTATGAAGGACCTCCCTTTGCTCTACATGACGGCGTCAGAATGGGTTCATCCTCACTATCTATGTATGAAGGGTCTCTCTTTGCTCTACATGACGGCGTCAGAATGGGTTCATCCTCACTACCCATGTATGAAGGATCTCCCTTTGCTCTACAAGACGGCGTCAGAATCGGTTCATCCTCACTACCCATGTATGAAGGATCTCCCTTTGCTCTACATGACGGCGTCAGAATGGATACGTCTCCACTTACTATGTATGAAGAATGCCCCTTAATGTATGAACGGATATGTCCCAACTTACAATGTATGAAGGGTCTCCCCATGCTCTGAAGGACGGCGTCAGAATGAATACTTACCCACATACTATGTATGAACCAGCTCCTTTCGCTCGGCAGGACGGAGTCTGAATGGATACGTCCCCAATTACTATATATGAACTTACTATGTATGTATGTATGTATGTATGTATGTATGTATGTATGTATGTATGTATGTATGTATGTATGTATGTATGTATGTATGTATGTATGTATGTATGTATGTATGTATGCATGCATGTATGTATGTAGGTGTGTATGTGTGTGTGTGTGTATGTATGTGTGTGTGTGCATGGATGGATGGATGGATGGATGGCATGAATGCATATTATGTTGTGGTTTACAGGTGGACATCTAAAATGCATTATTATACTTCTGCTCTTCCCTCAGACGTACCGTATTCCGAAGGCTGGCATCAACAGTGGATAGGGGTCGAATTTGATCTGTGCAAAGTATATTGCAGAAGAATGGCGCAGGTGTAGGAAAGCCAGCAGTTCAAACCCGAGTAATACCCTTGCTGTTCTGTGGATAATGACGTCTGCAGTTGATTCGGGACCCGTTCATCCAGCGCGAAGTGCTTTTCTGTACTCGGCACGAATGCATGGATGCACAGGGGTACCCACTTGTCCTGTATGGTATAGCACCAACACAACTTAACCTGTATGAAGGACCTGGTTGCACTGGGTTCATGGCAACCGTTTACCCTTTTCTAAGAGGTCTGTCAGCACGAATGCATTTGAGTGATCTATATCAGCAACGTACCCTGTGTGAAGGACTTCGTTGTACTCTGTATTATGGTGTCTGACGTACGGTTGACAAGAGCAATCTGGATTGACACTGGCTGTGTTGCATTCAGAATATGTACTCGGATAGGTGACGGCAGTCCCCGGGAGATCTTTTTGGCAAAGGTGATTATGTATGTTCCTGGAGAGCTGTAAATGAAAAACAGTAAAGCTGTTGACGTCTAAATTCTTAGAAATGGGAAAACTTTAACGTTCCTTTTCACTGGAGATGTAAAGAGATCACATGAAGGCAGCTAGCTTTTCGTTTTTGCATAAAGATCGATTTAACTTCTGGGTGGTTGGACATGAAGACATAGCTTTTGCCACCGTATGTGACGTGCCTATTCATAACCAGCCGAGGTATTGCGTGATCCACACTAACCATTGCAAGACAAATGGGGGCGACGCACGTTTGTCAGACAAGTGTCATCAACGGTCAAGATCCAGTGGAATCAAACATGACGTTTTCGGATGCTTAGGACGATGGCTAAACGTTTCAGTTATCTCTACAGTACCAGACACGTTACACGATGGAGTGGAAGATATAGATATCGTGCTGCCATGGTCATGCTTGACCTCATACGAGTTGTCAAGCTGTATCTACAAACACCAAGTAAACTGAAATGTACTGACATGGCGCGTAGTCGTGATAGTAAGAGTAATCTTTGGCACAGAACATATTGTAAAATTTAGGCACGGTGAAATCTAAGTCACTGCTACTGTCAGTTTATGAATGATATACTTAACTAAATGAGAAGCTTTATACCCACTTAACTTGGAAATAAGTTAATAAAGGTTGCTGTTGTCAGTTTGTTCTGCTCTTTAGTACTGCCAGTGCTTATTTTCGTATGTGATCTGGCTGTTTCAAAAACTAATCACACGCTAAATAAAACAATACTATTTTTATCGCATTTTTATATTCTTGTGTGCCCTGGTGAGACATGGTATTTGTGTATATTGACCAATGTGATGGCCGCATAATTCTTACTCTTTACCCTAGTAACCGAGTCTAAATGTCCATGTAACAATGCGCACATTTTGAGTTTGTATTCAGATGTTCATAGACTTAGATTTATAAAACATAAAGACACTGATGCAAGTACTTTCGACATCAACTATTTGTGTCATAATCCCAAGTGCGGGTTTAAGGTTCGACATTTGCTCCAGTGAGTGACCTTTGCCCAACTACGATTGTATTCTCTTTTCATCGTGACACGAAAGGAAATTATGGGTGGTGGTTTAGGTGAGATGTAGGTTTATGTCCTGTCACTGGAAATTTCAAGCGACAACATGCATTTAATACTCGCAGTACATACACAAGTCTAGTATCAGCATTCAAAATCGTATTTCCGCTGTGTATATTTGCGCGTATTGCCGAAGTAGCAGTTGGGATCGGTCAAATTGCTGCACTTAATTGACTTGACACAGCTATCTGCACGGCCGAAGCTGTATTTCAACAGTGATAGGGTATCCATTTAAAAACAAAGAACTGTTTTACCGGATTGAAACCAGTAAGGAAGCACTTATTGTAATTTCAATTTGTTTGTGAACACAATAGATTCTTTTTATAAGATGAACTGATCTCCAAATTTTACAATCGTATACCTAGAGTACACCATGTCTCAAAAGACAATGTAAACTGTAAATGGGCAGGGGTTTCTTAATGGGGAAGTATACGCAAAATATCCCATTTGTTCTTAAATTTTAAGTGGTTAATACCGATACTTGAATACATACCCCCTTTTCCTTACACTGAAAGCATAGCCATCAATATATTTGCTGAATGCTGAAATGTTACGATGTAATGTGTCATTTCGTACCATGTGAAATCTGAGCCTGGCTTTGTTTACATTTCAAACAAATGGTCCTTTCCCAGCGCGGCACACGTCTGATATATTTCGCTAGATTTCACTGAGACACTTGGTGACAAAGACCGTTTGTCATTTTCCTTTCAGGACTTCATGATTTCAGGACATAAGAACCACACCTATATCCGCACTACGTGAAATGGGTCAAATAAGGCCTAACAACGTCATTTGTTTATCAGTTTGGTTCCAACGACGTCATTTTGCAAGGGACATGTGCCATATGCGTTTACTATGGGCATAGATCTCCATGTGACCTTACAATTTCACGAAATTAAATCATTCATACTTACTATTGTTTGATATATTCGTAAGTTTATTTGATTAAACAAAAAAAAAAGAATCGAAATTTGTCAGTGTCAAGTTTTCAATCTCGCTGAGAATAATGCGATTTTATAAACTTGATGGACGCCATTGTTCCTCTACATTCTACTAATGTCTACTGCAGTTAAACTGTTTTTGTATAGTTTTTTAAGATGACGTATCCCTTACTTTTGGCGTGGTTTGCAAATTGAGTTTGGCTATTTAAACACCATTTCCGACTCACTGTTTTCAAATAAATAAATTAAATTGTTGTTTACGAGCTGTAAATACCCAAAACATTCACAAGCAATAACTCAACACTGGACTGTTCTTTGTAGCATGTTTCGAGATATTTCCAGCTCTGCTTTGAAGACGATCAGAATTTCAGAATGAATGAACAAATGAATGAATATCACCAGTAGAAATGCTACTGTCAAACGGCTCAGCTATTCGGGACGGGATTGACGGACGTGCGGACGGGCATGGTGATCGCCACGTTCTTTTTTTCAAAACCGGGGGAATTGATATCAAAGATGAACACCAAAGCAATGTTTATGTTTCACAAAAGTTATATAATCTTAGTTCAAGAATAACATAGTTGTGGTGTGTTGCTGATTGTAAAATGAAATAGTAGTGTCGTTTTAACTTCTCTCAACTTGAATATTCACATATTTCACGATGAGTAGGGAATGTCAACCAACCGTGGGTTACACGCATGATTTTCGGGCGTGTCAAGAAACAGCATGACCTGTCATCCAAAGGTAAGGGAGCCGCTCTTGCCCCAGGATATGCATACACATTCATTTTAATATTCATCTTTAAAGAAACATCATTCTATACGACTGGTAATAACAAGGCGAGCGAAGTGGACACGAACTGCATCGGAGCCACGGCCATATTGAAAGCATGGGAAAAGCAGTAGTCAATGAATAACATCTACGTCCATGAGTGTGTCGAGCTACTACCACCTCAAGCCTCACGTAAAGAGAGTTCATACGCCAAACACCAGTGGGTACATTAGTACAGTGAAGGGACTCTCGTTTTACCGGACGCTTGTGTTCACTGATGCGCGATAGTCTCTTACACAATTGAGGATAACTTTTAGTCTGTCTCGGATGGGAGCGGGATTGGGACAGACTTGAGTGAGTTGTCTTACTTCACTTTGCCGGACAGCTGATATGATGGTAATGACAGAACATCACCGACGGTGTTGGTGGGTGTAGAACAACCTGTCTTACAACAATTCAAATGAACTTGTTCTCTTTCTGTGTTCTTAACCCTAAGCTTGTGACCTAGATAGATTAAGTGGTTGCAAGTGTTTGTCTTCCCTTGAATTTGGAATGAAATGAATGTTAGCCTGTGCGTTTGCCATTTTGCAAACACATTTTTAGACTGTCTCATGTACGGGATTACACACACAGAGACACACACACACAGACACAGACACAGACACACACACATGTTATATATTTTGGATTGACTGAGTTGTTTCACACCGCACTCAGCAGAACTACAGCTATATAGTGGCGGTATGTACCTTATCGGCTTTGGACCAGAAAATACAATGACCACTGTTATGAGTATCGGGATTCGATGACATATGTCAGCCAAGTCAATGAGTCTGACCACTCGATTCCGTTAGTTGGCTCTTACGACAAGCATGGGTTACTGAAGATCACTTGTTACCCGGATTATACATTCTAAGTCAAGTGCACGTTTTCGTACTTTTGTTAGCTTGAGTCCCATAAGGGATTGGAACCCACACCCTCAGGCTCAGGCACCTAATACCCAGAACACAAACTCAGCGATCTAACCCGTGGCTTCCACAAAAATGGAAGTGTGACAAATGCAGCCGGTGTAAATCACGTACTCCCACGACTAATGATTCCTGTGAAAACACCATTGAGATAGTAGTCAGATGTCATATTTGGGAGTACACTTTCTTGGGGTAAGTAAAGTATAGATTCCACTCTGAAAAACCCTAAGAAAACTTAAAGCAAGTAGTAGTAAGGATGCTTCGGAAGGGAGAAGATAAGTTCCGTCACAGACAGACAACGTCCCGCAGAGGTATTTCGTATGTTTTCACGTAAATCATAACACTGTCATAAGCTTGAGTGAGCCGTCGATTGGCGATTATCCAGGAATTCAACCAATCTGGATTGAGTAGAGCAAATCGCGGGAAATCACTTCAATATATTTCCCTGCCATATGTATTGTACAAACATCATCAGATAGCCAATTCTATATGTCATATCACAGAGAGAGAGAGAGAGAGAGATCGAGACACACACACACACACACACACACACACACACACACACACACACACACACACACACACACACACACACACACACACACACACACACACACACGAGTGTATCCAAAATATAACACGCACACACACATACATATGTATTTTGGATTGCACATTTTAAGCGTACGAGTGAGTCGGACCTGCCTTCATACTTTTGGACGATTACACACAACAATATGAAACCTAAGGTTATTACAGGAGGCCCATGATATTGCTGTGTGTCTTTTTCTGTCCTAAATAACTGGAAGTGGAGTACGACTGCACCAGCCTACGGAGTCCATCCAGAATGTCATGCCTGCAGCACACACCTTCCATCATGGTACAAGAAGATAGGTTCTTCCATTTCAGCTGATCATAAACCAAATCATAATTTAACTCCTGCTGTAGCGGCTGGAATCCTGAAATCTATCTCCTTGTCAACGCCATGTCTACGGGCACGACGATCTTGAGTCACAGGTGAAAGCTCTGACCATTTATTTAACCTCATCTCCAACCCATGCCACCCGCCTGTGATGTCTGATCAGAGGAATGCATGCCTTCCGCTGACACCAGACTAGCCTCTCGGAGACGAATACGCAGTGTCTGAGTGGACTTTGTACGTGTTGTGACAGTAACGACATTATGCCATCTTCTCGAATAGATTTCTGATGTACTGGTATATGCACTTGCAAGTTATATGTGCGGGTACATAAACCTCTTTCTGGGAAATATATGATTCAAAGGTAACTTCAAAATGATTTAAATAACAATCACATGTAGATAGACGTACCAAGGCGTCCAGTAGACACCACAGAGTCCACAATCAGTACCACTACCAATACAGCTTTTAATATTTGCATGCATGTAGGGTATTTCGTAAGTCTTACTGTCACGCCGCCGGGACTGTGTCCAACAAACTATTACCAGTATGGGCCAATAGAGCATTATGCACGTTCTTACATCTACTAAACAGGGTCTCAGTTTACGTCGGGTGTGTATAAGTAACGCTCCTATTATTCTCAGAAAACTTTCTACAGCAGCCATGCGATCGTCTTTCCATAAATCTGTGTCATATGTACACACGGTGAATGTCAATGTACAGTGAAGCCGTACCTTTCATTCCCGACAGCGCCGACAATGACCGCCAGCAACAAGGTCAACCGCAACGTCATCATTACTGAGTCGCCACCATTCACAAATAGTCAGGCCCTGTAAAACCGAACAAAACATTGAAATAAGACCTGGCTGCATGATATTTGGTCATGTATTTGCGGACACGCCTGACACTAAGTAAAAGTATTTCAAAACGAATATGCATAAAAAGGCGAAGACAGGTCAATTTAGTTACTTCGTCTGTGTTACTCATACCTTAATGTACGAGCAAATTGACAACACGTCCTTTCTTATGTCATGGATAGGGTTGAAGAACAGGTTTTATATTGAATTGTTACATCGGGAGAGATCAGAGCTGTTATGCCGGTATGTGATAACTTTGGATGTGTCCGGAAGACGGCTGCGCATGCTCTCTGCTTGTCAGATGCATGGTGGTCTATCGATATAATCTCGATGTTTCGTGATTCAATTTTAGTGAGGAGAACTAGAGCAACATTAAAGATCTAATTCAACCTGTCTTTAGATCGTATGCGCTAATGTTCAGGACAACGAAGAGTCCTTCAAACGTACAATACAGAAAACAAAGCAAACCTATCCATAAATCGAGTTGTAATGTCTGATGTGTGTAATGAAGCCCCATAATTCGTAAGGACAATAGAACGGCGTGTATGTGATCTTTAGTATACATAAACGCCCTTAATGTTTGTCTTTCTTTCTTAATATATGGAAGAATAAAATCACACATCTTAGCCTCCACATACATGCAGGCATCTACGATAAAGGAATATAACATGCTGTATTAGACTGCCATACAGACATATGCAGAGAACAGGGGTGACAGCTATATATTGTGTGGTCATAGACTTGGTTTCACAGTGCATCCCCCGCCGTGAGCCAGAGTGGTTATGTGACTGTACTATGAATGCGGACGTTGGGAGTTGGCATGAATCACGTTGACAAGTAACCCAACTTCGACTGCCTCGGGTGAGACAGACGTGTTAATGTTGTTTAGAGTACTTGGAATAGGCGTAACGTTAACATTCTCTTAAAAGTTTTGTATTCTGAAATGTATTAGTGGATTTTCTCAGGATATCTATACTTGTAGTTGAGACAAGTCACATTGTGTAATAATGACATCAAATCTAAATTAATAGTTGGTGTCAGAAATATCATTAACACATCTGTACGTTTACACAAGTACGGTTATGTTGCGTACATGGCTATGTGTTAAGTAAGTCACGCCACCAAGAATTTCATCTTACTTTTGTATGAACCGTAGGGGAGGGCAGAGTGAACGACTGAGATTCACCTACCTGTTGTTTGTTCACAGGAGACGGCGGATTTTGTCCTGGCTATGTAAGAGCGTCAACAGGTAACAGCTAACAGGCAAGGACTTTTATTTAGTCCATCACGTGACACGGGCCCAGCTGCGTGACGCGAGTCCTGCACGTCACGGCTTGGCGAGCAGGTCCGTCTGCAGCAGCTGAATTGTACGTGTTATGAAAAAAACATTATTTGTCTCCCTGTAGAGACATTTAAGAAGAACACCTTAAGACATACTTTGTGTAGTCTTTGCCGCTTAGAATATAAATACGAATATAAGATATTTCCAGTGTTATTGAACTGAACAAAAGGAAATACGATAAGTAATATATTACACACAGTTCAGACAGAAGAAGACAGTCACTCTTATGAAGGAAGGGCGGGTGTACCCTTTTTAGGTCATGTCAGCACTGAATCTGGGTGAACCATGCATACAATAGACTTCGCTTTTTCACCCAAATGAGTTTGGGTGGGGACCTGAAAACAGTTATCTATGGCGTGGTCATTTCATATTTTCATGAAATATGCATTTTGCTGAAGCGATAAACATCATACCTTAAGATATGATCACATTGTGAATAATCCGGTTGAAGGTCGCCAGTCAGGTGAATGAGGACGATGCAAGGGAATAAAGTTAGCAGCACGTACTTCTCACCATACGTCAGTGCTTAACTAGTATACATCAGCACATTCTTTTTCTTTCACTTGATGTTTGTATTGTACGTACCGAACCACTGAGCCGATCCTCGGCCTGATTGTAGTCACGTGAAAACCTTGGATCTTTCTTTTTTCGTTAACTCATTTCAAGTAATGAGAACTACAGATGACAAGTCTATAAATCGTGTCCATTATTAAATAACCAGCATTTTGTGATAAGTATTTACCAAACAGATCTTTTTCCATGTCTGACTGAGTACATGTTGCGATCTCATGGTCAAGGTGCTGTACAGAATCGTGCACCCATCACCTTTCTAAACATTCATAGTTTTAGACACATCTCATATCTTTATGGTGTAAATACGTTACCTCTAAACACAGCTAAAGACATTATCCAAAGCTCATTTTAACACACTATCAGGGAGTAACTACATGAAAATCCAGGCGCTAGATGAAGGACGAAATGTAGTTTATTCCAAGAAGCAAATAGGCAACAAACATACATGTATCCATCCTATATTGCTGACAGCTATGGTGGTATGACGTACAATTTTCAAGATACTAGTTTACAATCTTTGGGAAATCACACACGTATCAATAACCGAGCACAGTGTCAATAATAGTATCTGATGTAATCCCCACCAAGTGCAACAGCTTCCCTAACTCTGCTTTCTAGTTTTGATAACTTGTTCCAGTACATCCCGATTTTGTGTTGGGTGATCCCTTTCGTGTATCCTGCGACCTATAATGTCACAAGCATGGTCTATGGGTTTCAGATTCCAGTGACATCGAGCTCGACACCAAAACTACGCGTGCTGCTTTGGTCTGGGGATATTAGTCGATGTCCGATAGATTGCCTTGCTCTTTAATAAGGAAGGCAGTGATTCCTGTTTGTGGTTCTCAGAAGGGTTGTACATCCCTTGGAAACCTGAGCGCTGACGGTTCTGAACTCTAGTAAGCTAGTGTTTTCCGGCCAATCGACTGAGACCAAGTTGCTGTGACCATGGCTATGAGAATTCCACTAGTGTACCATTTGTCAAAGGTGTGTAAAATTACTTCAATTTAGACTTATATTGTAACTGATAAAAAATCAAACTGGGAAGAAGGCTGAGATTTTGATTACACAGAATAGACCTGCGCAAGTGCCAAAAGAGATAACATTACACCGAAGTCAAGAGGCCAGTAGTGCTTTCCATAAATTCATTATAAATTGTATACAGTGATATGAAGTACAAGATTTGCAACTTTGGGTACATCTACATCCATGCCTTGGAAACCACTTCTTCAGCACTCCATGACTGCTGTAGCAGATTCCCTTAGCATTCGGAACATAACTGTCTTCAAGCTTAGGGTGAATGAATGACCTTCAGAGTGACTTTACAGTTTGTAAGTGACATGCAATGTATTGAAGTAGTTATTTAAATGAAAAGGTTCCACACATGTTGATGCGATCAAGACTCTATCACAGATATTTCATATTCCATTTTCAATACTCCAAATATTGTGTACTGACTTATTCCACCTGAGTGGAGATTCAATTACATACAACAGAAAAACATCTTCCAGGTGGACAGGAGACAAATGAGGAGTGTAACCTCCAACATTCAGGGTATGGCTGCTGAAAACAAATGCAGTGGCAGCGGAGCTCAAATTCTAATGCTGGGTTTTGCTGACCCAGCTGATGAAATCAGTCTCTGCAGATTGACACCCTTTGAGTCATATGACTCGTAACCTGACCATGGTGAGTGAGCTTACTTTTATGCCACACTTAGCAAAGTTCCAGCAATATAACGGTGGAAAACACCGAAATGGGCTTCAAACATTGTACCCATAGAGGGAATCGAACCTACAGTTTCTGCGTGATGATCAAACACTTTATCCCCTGGGCTGCAGATGGTCCAACCTGACCTGAATAAAGTTTCTGTCGAAATTCGATGAAGAAACACATACTACATTGCTCTTGTGGATTTTTTGTGTTTTCTGTCTTTCTGGAATATACAATGGACGTGTATTTTCAGCTTGCTTTGGTTGCACTACAGTGCCACAACGCACTGTTTTGTGTTTTCTTCTTCTCGAGACAAAACATGAAATACTGCCATTTGTGTTTTACATCACAATGACAGACTGACACCAGATTAAAAACTGTAACATTAATTCACTCATTCCTTTGGAAGAGGTGGGCTAAAAATCAAACATAAATCAAGAGTCTTCCTTAGTTTATTGCTAATATGATTGGAAATAATTGTAAATGTCCTAAAATACTGAATACAATAACAATTAAAAAGCATGAATAAAGATACACATTTCCAATGGAAATGACTGTGCATGCATTATGAATCATGCTTATACATCATTAAATGAAAATTAACTAAATGAATGTACATATATTTGCGTCCATACATCAGTTTCTTAAGTTCTCTTGAATCAAACTCCATAATCCTTTCTTACCAATCAAGGGATGTTGGTAAAGGTGCTTCTGTTTTTCAGCATGTAAAACTTATTTTTCTGACAGTCAAGATCTGGTGGTTGTCCAGCATTATGAATAACATATGTTAGCAATAAGGTGCATTTGAAATAACACTGGTATCAAAGTAATGATAGTAACACTATACATCACAACAGAGTCGTTTTTTGTTTCTTTTGGCAAGACAAAATGCAGTAGAAATTCATCTGGAGACCTTAAGGCATATTGGTAAAATGCTGAATTGGAGACAGATGATTGCGGTGGTTGCACTCAGCACTGAGCATCCGGTGGTGTAATAGTGAAGAAATACATCAACATCAACACAATGTAGATGAGCACAACTATGGAACCTGAAACAAGATACACAAAACTGTCAACCTGACACACAGACAGCTTCCGAATGGATCTTTTCGAAACAAGAATTTTTATCCTAATGCAAATGTCTCTCACTTAGTTACATGCCCTAATACTGTTCAATTTGGGCAGTTTTGTCATAACTTTGCTTTAAAACAAGCAGTCAGAAAATACATAAAATCAGGCCAGTGATGATATTATTTGAACAAGGTATATGTGTATAGGTGTATCTGCACTGATGGCTGTTAGTTTATAGTTTTCATGAATTAATATGATGTTTAGGCAAAACATAAAAAATCCAGATTTCTAACACATGTCCATCTCATTGTCAGCCATACCATCCAGTTGTGTGATAAACAGTTCCTCCAGCAAATGACTTTAAACAATGTGTGAATAATCAAGTCTTTAAAATCACAACATTCTTTAGATGCAGTTAGATTGTGGAGTGTGACTCCATCGTGTAATAGAGGTATTGTTTGATGAGTGAGTGAGTGAGTTTAGTATTACGCCACATTCAGCAATATTCCAGCTATATGGAAGCGGTCAGTAAATAATTGAGTCTGGACCATACAATCCAGTGATCAACAACAAGCAGTCTAAGTAAACGTAGTCTCAGTGTATTTCGTTACACTCTACCACCGAGTCTAACAAAACCTAGTAAAAGGTCACGTCAGGTAACCTTTGAGTGACCAATGACCGTACATTGAGTGACCAATGACCGTACAATCAAACGCGAGACAGTTAAATAGATTTAACCAATCAGACAACAGCTACTATTTAGGGATTGGAGGGACTTTCAAAACATTCAGGTCACTGAATGGTTACATGGTTACCATCTAATATTTCCACTAGATGACATCCTTCAATATTGCCCAAAACACTATTCTCAGCGACTGTTTACTCACCGTTGTCATGGTTGTAAGTACACCGTGTGAAGCACCCGGAAGCAAGTATACGCTAAATAGCATTCAAATTGTTCAGGTCCGAACTTTTTCGAGATAAAAACTTAAAAAGGTATGTGCGAATGTGCACTTTCGCGATTTGGTAAGCTGTGTTCTGATTGGTCAATCTCAAAGGCTACCTGACGTTACCTCCCATAAGGTTTTGTTAGACTCAGTAGTGGTGTGTACCGAAAAGTACTGAGGATAAGTTTACTTAGACTGCAACAACATGAGCATCGATCTGCGCAATTGGTAACCAATGACATGTGTCAACCAAGTCAGCGAGCCTGACCAACCGGTCACCTCTTACGACAAGCACAGTCACTTTTTCGGCAAGCATGGGTTGCTGAAGGTCTTTTCTACCCCGGGACCTAGATGGGTCTCGTTTGATGAATAACACACAGGTTATAATGAATCCTTGAAATACATAAACTCTGTAACATCCTAGCCAGAATACATCAGTGTGATTGAGGGTATCTAGCTCTTAGTACTCCAGGATAGCTGACAGCTGATAATATTAGCAACAGAACTGTTCTGAAAATGCATGGGATGTCGATACTTTTCACCATAAACAGCATGACACTTGGTATCACACACGACATCACTTTGATTTCATAATGTAACATCTGATTCTTTTACATCACATCTGGTTGTAATGACATCCCTTCTGCATCTATGAGAGTGAGTGAATTTAGTTTTAAGCCACACTCCAAAATATTCCAGCTATATGACTGCCACCAGTAAATAATTGAGTCTGGACCAGACAATCCAGTGATCAACAGCATAAGCATCGATCTGTGCAACTGGGATCTGATGACTTGTCAGCCAAGTAGGCTAATCTTACCACCTGCTCCCGCTAGTTGCCTCTTATGACAAGCATAGTCCCTTTTTGTGGTAAGCATGGGTTGCTGAAGACCTATTGTACCCCAGATCTTCAGGGGTATAAACAAGTTGAAGTCATTGGTTTCATCACAGTGGTAAATATCTCTCATCTGCACATCTTTGTTTTTCCCAGACAGCCATACAACTGCTGTGTAAATCAATGAAATATCAAAGTAAATCCAAATATGGTCAAAAAAAATTTGGATAAATTTAGAGATGAATCACACATTACCATTTGCAGTGTCTGTAAAAAAAATAAACTTCTAAAAAATAATTGGTAAAATCACAACTGTTACCAACTTATGTATGAGTAAGATTGTTCCCTAGGATATCTTACCTTGGAAATAGTCACTTTTACCATCTTGGAATGTATAGTTTATGACAATCACAGAAAATATCACAGCAAACAGGTGAACATCTTGGAAGATCAACACAAAACCCAAGGGCTGCAAAAACAATAAGAACATTGGTTCAATTGGGTGGTATAGAGTTACTAAACGAACAGCATGTACATTCAGAGATTTCTTTCATGTTTGTGCATGAAGCAAGAAACGTGTAGATAGAGGAAGAGAGTACCTAAGAGAAATACATGGACAATGAGAGATGGTGCTTACCTGGAAGAGTATTTGAAGAAAAGAGGGAAAGAAAATTGTATGGGCATTTAGGGAGAGTGTTCACCTTTGAGTCTGCAATTCCAGAACTCAGTGACTAGGTTTATGCTGAGACTGTGTTTACCTCTTTGTTTGCATGGGCATCTGCATGTGTCTGTCTGTATGTATCAGACTTGAAAGGAAAAGAGTAAATGAAAAGGTATCGATATGTTTGTATGTATTGCCACAGCTTTTTGAGCACTATGTTACCATTAATTTACTTACATATATCAGGTTGATGAGAACCAGTACAGGCACCTGTACCAGACACACTTGAATTGCTGTGGAACTGCCAATTTCTATCCTGCATAGACAACATCAAGACAACATGAAATACACAAAGATACCATCTCTTTCTTGATAAGTTACATTTCAAATGCCATCAAAAGCACTACACCCCCTTCATATCTTTCACTATGTAGCAGTATGTTTTAAGTGTACAACAGTGTCACATGGGTTCCAGATGAGTAACAGATGGCCCAGTCATCCAAGTCTGTACAGATCTGGGCCAAGAAGGTAGAAACATACTGTACTTGAATAGTACTGTCAAAACCTAAGCAGAAGCAGTTCCACCAGACAGCCAAGAAATCATTATGTATGCTTATGTATTAAATGTCCTATGTCATGGCACTCATTTAGGAACAATACATACAAGCTTCATACTGTAATCTGACTTCAGTTGCTTGCCTTTAACCAAACCTACGTATAACTTCAATACTTTCCTACTCTGATAAAACTGATACAGTAATGACAGAAGTTTATGCTAGCGAAACATGAACTTATGACTGAATGACATTACTTTTCAAATTAGACATCACATGTAGTGCAGTTACAAACAGAAACAAACAGAAAGCTCCATGCTTCTAGCTAAATTACTACGAAAAGGATCCTCAAAAGATAGATACAATAAGTTCACTTCATGTTGGTGAAAACACATGCCTCATGCATTACATCTTGAAAGTCCCAGTGTCCATGAAGACAGTCTTTATTGTTCAGGTTCTTGTCAGTAATGATATTGAAGTATCTTCTAGCGATGTAGTGAATAAAGCTAAGTAATAATGATGTTGATTTGAATCAAATGTGAACAAAAGTTGATTAACTAACAAAACTAACATCCATTCTAGAACTGAAGAGTAAAAGCTTTACTTGGAGAAAAAGAATTGGGGGTACAAATCACACTGTACGATTCTGAAATGCTAAGTTACGTTATGCAGTTAATATCTTTCAGAACAGAATGTGAAGACTCACCCTAGATTGACATTGTTCTGCAGGGCAAACTGCACTCCATTGACAACCTCTGGCAACTCTGGAACCACTGCTAACATTGTCACTCCAACAAAATACTGAAATAAAAACAACAAGAAGTTCATCTTTCCCTCCAACCACCTGTCCATCTATCCATTTGGGAGCAAAAGCAAATATACACTGCCAATTAAATTAAATTTAGTTTAGTTTAAACATGTTTATTCATAATGTGAGAAGGATTAGGGTGAAAAGTTCATTCAACTCATAAAACCTGTCTCCTATTAAATTTCTTCTGTTAGATGTTGTTGGAGATACATTGTATATCATAATGTAATGTGAAGTTTTCTACATGTAACAGCTTTCAAGTCAAACAAACACTTTTTCTCAATCAGGTTGGGGTATTTTGCACATCATACAACAGACTATACTCATAATCACATGGAAGGTTTTTAATGTGTTAATATCTACATGATGTAGCATGACACTTCCTGAAGTAATTTTCTTATTACAAATACTGTAGGGTATGTTGCTCAAAGGTGTGTTGATGGGATAAACCAGCATGCCAGATCTTTGTTGCAACACTCTCAGTGGCACAAATGGCTGAAACTCACATAAAATATTGACACCTATATGGGAAGACACAAGGAGTGTGATCAAGAGTTAAATCCCCTTGTTGCAGCCAGGAACTGTTGGTAAGACAATTTTCAGGCATGAAGGTAGTTGAGGATCTAAGTTGCCACAAAAAGATGGCTTGTCCTGACATGACTGGTCATGTCTGCTTTGATCATTTATGTTGTTTTTACGGACCTGTCCTCTGGAGGCACTTGAATACCCCATGATGAGCTTTTAGCTTGCTCCTATACTGACAAAGTCTTGAGTGAGTACAAACTCGGACTTCTCAAGGTATGCTAGGAATCCCTGGCCCCCAGTTCATTATCTTAGATCAAATTTTGTCTTTAGTTTTGAATGTTATAAGATTTTAACAAACTCTTTAACAAGTCTAAGTCAGAGACTGCCATCATAATGACAGATGTATGTTACGGCATAAATCAGGTTGCTGCAAACACTGCTGCCACCTGTCGCATGTCACCCAGTCATCTTCGCTACTTCTCAAACATGGGGAACAGATAACATAAGGTGAACTGGATCATTATTATTACTATAAGTACTAGTTGAGGACATGCTGAAGGTTTGTAAAAGCTTGATGGATGTCACAGAAAGAGACAAGTGAAAGTTGTGGCAATGGATGTCAACCAGCCATAAGTATATTTTGCAGAATACAAATTGAAGGTTTAAGATATATTTACAGGCAATTCCTATCCCATTTAAATCCAGTGATCAACAGTATGAGCATCGATCTGCGCAATTGGAAACCTATGACATGTGTCAACAAAGTAAGAGAACCTGACCACCCGATCCCATTAGTCACCTCATACGACAAGTATAGTCGCCTTTTATGGTAAGAATGGGTTGCTGAAGGCATATTCTACCCTGGGACCTTCACAGGTTGCTCAGATTTGAGATGATAACCCTAGATATAAATACTCTAAAAACAATGTGCACATATGTTTTAGGAACTCTGTGTTTGTGTATGTATGTGTGTATGCGTGTCTGTGTGTGTATCTGAATTTTGCAGTGGGCTGTCATCAGAGTTTCAGATACCGGTTTGCATGGCTGGTTAGCAATAGACAACTGTAGTTGTCCATATGATTAGGAAAACAGCAAACTAACACTTACCGTTCTAAAATAGTCACAATAGTAGAAAAGAATATTTCATAGATATACGTACTTTGGATATATTTTTCTTTAGAATGTGACCAAATACTACATACTGAATATATATCCAATGTATTAAGCTACAATTCTTGATTATTACCTACTTCTTTGACTACAGTGTATTCTATAACAGAGAACAGCTAGCATGAAAAGGGAGTTGAAGATTTCCAAACTGACTCTGGCAAATCATCAACTGTATCACTGCTCTGCAAGACAGCATTTGTGCTAGCATGAACTGGAAGGTTTTAGTCCTTAAAAACCTTACCTCTGAAACTCCTGATGCCTCTAAAAGTGGTTGTATATTGTTTGTGATGAGATCTGAACACAGTGCAATCAGTACAGCACATATGAGCAGAATAATGGTGCTCTTGATTCTGTTCCACTGGGGGGCTCCTTCATCTCCGTGATTGTTGGATTTGAGCTCTTCTTCAAAAGCACCATAGACATGTGAAGAATGAGTTTTTAGTGTGAAGATGAGTCCAACAATGTAGGCAATAGGAAGGACCAGAGCACAGGCGTACACAAGAGGTTCAATGTGCTTCTGGTACAGACTCTGATCGCCATTTAATCCAATCTGCAAATATTTCACAGTGATGAGAACATTTTCACTTGCCACTTTCATTCCAGGGTAAAACTATGTTCAAAGACTGCAATACACTAGTCAGAACATAACTGTAGTCATTTGAAAAACTATATACTCTACCTTTTGATCATAACATCAGATGCTAATATTTCTAGCAATGTGTTTGCCTTTTTATTAGTTAAAAATCCAGCTGTTTCAAATTGTCAAACCTAATTTGAAACTTGAGTAAAACCTTAAGTTTGTTTCGATAAACCAGGGCCAGAACACACTAAAAATGTTTGAAAGAAGCAAACCCATTTCCTAAATTATATTCCATTTATATATGTGATCTAGTGTCACTTGGTATTTCAGAATCCTTCCACAGTGATGCTATATTTGACTTGATAATTTTGTAAGCTAAATTTCATATCTAGAAACATATACTTAACTGAACACCACTTCTATCCGTATTTCAAAAAGTATTGAACTATTAGAGAAAGAAAGAATAAAAAACAGACATAATAGCAAAGCAAGGTTTCAGGAACATCGTATGAAATGGAAACAAAATGAAAATCTTTTCCAGGAGTAAGAAGTCCACTAACTATGTGAATCAATTTATTTCTGTATCAATACACTGGTAGTATGGATGTGTGAGAATAAGATGTATATATGTGTAAATATAACCCAGAAACAGGAATGTTTCATGCTTTATGCATGTTTTTATATACATTGTACACATCTTTTATTCTAAGAATAAAAAAATAGCCTCAATAACAGTTTTATAAGCACAATTGTTGCCCTGATGTTACTTCCAGATTGTTAAAACATAAATGTAAAATAGAGTGTCCTCTCGATTCTGGTTACTTTAATAACAATATGTTGCAGACAGAAGCAGAAGGTGTCCCATCCCCAAATTCCTAATACTCTCACTTAATAAAGCGTGCTTATTCAAACTGAAAGAAGCTTCCAGAAAAATGTCTTCATAGACATGCTTCTAGTACCACTTCAAAAGAACACTTTTAGATCAAGTCAACAAGTTGCATTCACTGAATTTTAGGAGTCAGTACATTAAAAAATATATCTTTTTGTGGTTAACATTCTGTCACATCATAGATATTGGGAACCAGAGAGTAACACAAGAGGCACCTCTCTACATGCCCAAGCGTGAATACTCTTGATCACGTGAATGATATGTGACTTACCACAGACTGAGTACATGAAGAGCACTTGAAACCATATGTAAGATTAGTGTCATTTGAGGTCGCAACAGAGCCATTCACAAGGTCAATTTCTTTGATTTCCTGCTCACAATCCTTACACTGCAGGTCCCCATACAGCTTTGAGAAAACCGTAGGTGCAAACACTCCTGAAAATAAACAAAGAAACTGGAAATGTCACATTAGATGTGAGGAAATCATCAGTAGTAGAATAAAACAAGATGTATCCAATCCCTCTCGATGGAGCCAACTTAAAGGGGCATTGATCTAGGGCAATTCATGATTTGTTTAAAACAATCTGATTATGTTGTGTGGCTACCAGTGGTCAGCCCTTGGCAGATTTGTCCTTCTACCCTTGTTCATATGCATTTACTACAGGAGATGTGTTAACTGATTTCTTCAAGCTAAATAATCAGACAATAAGATCAGTACATGCCAATCAGATGCCATTATTTGCAAACATCCCTGATAGTTCTAGTCTGACTGTAAGAAAGTCAGAAGTGTAAGATTCTCATGCATGGATGGTATGACCACTGATCCAGTTTCATCTTACTTCAGTATGCAATATCTATCAGGTCATGTAATAATGTGATGTCTACTGACCTGTTATAATAACAACACATTTAATACATCTGAATCCATAAATTAAATCAGTCCCACTTTGCCACTGCTGGAAAATAGAGGAAAAGGTCATAGTCATACAGTCATAGTACTGTAGTAGCTTTGTGAAACAAGGCCATGGTTCTTTGCTAAAATTTCCATGAGTTCTAAGTGCAACTTGTGATGGATCCTTGGAAAGCATCACTGATCAAAAATTTAAAATGTCAGACATCAATCGAAACCTCAAGCCATGAACTGATTTTCCAAGCAAGATGAAACACTTTTGCTTTGTCTATAAACCATGACTGATATACAAGTCCTGATAGTAGTGTGGATCTTAGAAATATGCTGCACAGGAATATCTTCAATTTCAAAAGAACGAAACCAGTGAGTGAGCCTAGGACATTTTCCCATGAGGATTTCTGGCTTGGTGAGACCTGCTTGAACTTAGTGATACCCAGTGCCATGTAACAGATGATGTTCCTTCACCAGATTAAGGTGGATATGACTGGAACAGATATAACAACACTGGTGATTCCCATCTTGAGTCTCCACTGCTGGAACTGGTTCCACTCAAAGTCACACACGGCAGACATTGAAGGCCTGACTGTGAGTAACAGCTGAAGAAACCTGCCAAAATCCACCCATTGTAGCTTAGTCTCCAGAGGTGTTAGAAGAGGAGGTGCTTAAGACAGCAGTTAAATCTGTCCCCATTTACCTGAGCAGCACTGACCACAGGAACTGTCAAAGTGGTTGGTTCACTACGAGTGAGAGAACATCTGGAAACCATGATCTTGTTGGCCATGCAAGTGCCACTAGGTACACTGTAATTCTGTGATTCCTCTATTTTGATACAACAAGGGGATCATCGCTGCTGGTGAAAAAGGGTACGCTTTTCTCACATAAACTTGCCATGGTGTTTATTGCATAACTGTCAGGATCCCGAACTGGACTGAAGTATGTTAGCAGTCAATGTTGTTGAGTGATGTTGCCCAAAAGTCTATTCCAAGATGAAAGCTATCTAACTCAAAACATCTAAATGTAGAGTCCATGTCATGTAGAAGTTGGGTCTGGATGTGATAATGCATCGGCATGTGCACTGAATTTTTCATTAATCTGTCTCACAACAGTGAGGTTATAAAAGTGTCAGAAAAAGGCAATCCAGTGTTAGAGTGGCATATTCATTACAATCAGGTGTAATGAGAGGTGTAAAATCAATCAAAGAGCTAGGCAATACTGACTGTGTGGTGTTCAACCTACCAGCAATAGATACAAAGAGTAAGGCAGCACTGACACCTGCTGACTGAGAGTTGAATCTCTGCATCTGATATTTGATTCCTCCTACTATCATACACACTCCAGGAATGAAGAGAATGCTTGCCAGGATGGTCCCTGTAAATATACACACATACAAATTATACAATGGAGAAAAGCAATGCCATGCATTTGTCGAGGAGAAGGTAATCAGGTAATGGTATTCAATTTCTAGTTTTACACATACATTTGTATTCTGTTTAGCCAGGCTCCACAGAGCAAATATGATGATGTATGCTTCAACTAACCAGCAAGGGAGGACTTCACGAGCTCTTGAAAACACTCTTTATTTGTGTCTTTGCCCTTCTTCAGAACTATCACAAACAGGATGAGCTCCACCATGGAGCCAAACGTCGCATTCAAAATAGCACCAACTGCAAAACTGCTCTGGGCAGAGATACTAAAACAAAAGAACAATGACACCTAACACACTTGCCAACTAACATCATGATTGAAACAAACTGAGATTAAGACATGCCTCTTGGGTACTCTAACATATAATCATCTTCCACACACCAAGTATTTCCTATTCACAAAAGAGTTGCAAAGTTTGCATCAATGCATATCTTCTTAAAAATACTTGAAACAGTCTCAGCTTACATGTTACATGAAAAATATGTGCACTGTGGTTCAACTGGTTTGGGTGGCTGAAAAGACACAGATGTTCACTTGGTTTTACTGGGTTTGTTATGGATGAAGTCTCAAGCAGCTGACCTGACTCCTACTGAGCCTCAAGTATAGAAAATCTTGAAATTAATGCATGCAAATGGTCTTTATTCGCATTGATGAAACTCCACAATTATGTTTCAAATCTAGATATCCGAAATATCCACTTAGCTGTGTATGCATACACCAGAAACCTGACAACAGAAGACTTTTAAGCGATTATCGAAAATGACATTACTCTAAAATGGCATTTATACTTCACAACTTATCATCACTAAAAGCATGACATAATGCATATACCCGTGAATTTTGAACTTTTGAGAGCTCAGTCAAAGAACACATGCACCAAGTATCATTGATCTGCAGTTAATATTTGGTAAACACTTCTTTCATAATAAAAAACCTTTCAGTGGTAAGTGAAAACAGATGACACCAATACCTTGTAATAGCCATCCCAATGTAGTAGGTCAGCGGTACAATGGCAAGAACACCAAGGATACATTTCTGAAATGACAAGAATATGTGCATGTGAGTGATCATGTAATGAATCTGTATAAGCTGACCCTAAAATAATGAGCAAATGTCAACAGGTTTGTTTGCATGCTCTCTCTCACATGCCTGCATGCTCACTTTTCAATTTAAATAGCTTTTCTGAAAATGTGCAGAACAGTGAGACTTAGACTTGCATGACAATTTTATTAAGTTTTTGCAATATTTTTACCTTGAACAATCAACCACCTCTCAAGACAAAAAAACCAAAGCATCACTGTTCAAAACTTGCAGCATTCAAAACATCAGTGTAAATGTTTCAAAATAACTTCTCTCCTTTGTTTCATAAACTGTTTGATTAACTGTTTCTGAAATCACATGATACTTATCATGTGATTTGTTTCTGCAGTTTAATACTGTGAGCAGATATGTCAATATCTCACAGATATCATGACTTTGTGTTAATATTCCATTGTTGAATATTTGAATCATCATCATGACAGAACTGATTGTGGCCTTGTACTGTCTGATGTAACCTTTTCCATATCATCAGTTTTGTTCCCCTTGTATGGTAATTGGGTGGTCGAATGAGTGAGTGAATTTAGTTTTACACTACATACAACAATAATCAAGCTATATGGAGATGGTCTGTTTTTAACCAGACAACAGCAATCAACATCATGAGCAATGATCTGCAAAGCAAAGGCTACTGAAGATACATTCCATCCCGGACATTCACGGGTCTAATTGGGCAAAACAAATCAAGTGATCACCTGTGATCCTGGGACCACTTGTGATATCCTTTCTCATACACATTACTTGTTGCATGTTTGAACCATATGCAAATATTAAACAATCTAATGCCACGTCTAATGCTTTCATTTGTAGTTAAGCTGGTGGAGTCAGGTCATTTAATTCAAGCTCCTGGGAGAGATGCCTAGAAATGACAACCTGTGATACTGTGACCTGATGGGAGGGAGTATCTCTGTGCACTTCAGCAGCTGTCCTTCTGAAGTGATATTACTGGAATATGCTAAAAGCATCATAAAACCCAACTTACTAACTCACTCTAGTGTTGACAATTGATATCATGATTCTAATCAGATGTATGGAATAATTACTAATTCTAAATGGTCAGGTTCAACCAAGGAGCCAGGAAAACTCTCCAGATTTCTTGTCATGATTTGCCAGTAGGATCTAGCAGTGAAGAGCACCCCTAACCACATAATAGGTAATATGACTACAAAGCCACAGAGTGACCGATATGCTGTATTTGCTCAGTTTGATATCCAGTCAGTGGGAAACAATTATTGTGAAAGGAAGTTGGTCAGTACTTACTGTGACACCATTGGTGATCGCATTTTCTGTATCGGTGTAGCCTAACACCAGTGACAATAAGACAAATATCAACAGATCTTAAATATGTTAAGGATTTCACGTTAAGAGTACTTTTATGTCGTTGTATGACACCTCAGTATTGAACAATCTTTTTCTCTGTAGTTACTGATAACAACATACTGTTCCACCAGCAGTGACCAGGAATCATAAATACAGCACATGGAGGACTTATAAAATCTGTGAATACACAAGATCACTTAGAAAGTGGTCAAATGTAACAAATCTTACCTTTAAGATGAATATGCAACTGAAGTATTGCCCAGTCTCTACAGACAATCCCACCTCATCCCCCAATATTAAATGGCAGGCTCCTTACTTAGTGCTTAATATGAACAAAGACTGAACATGAGGAATAGTTCACAGGACATGAGTGTACTGAACTTTTATTCAGGTGAGCTAAATTTTACAATTCAAAGCTTTTTACCATAAGATTCAATTCCAATATCATGCAATGTGGTCACACGGACTTTGTTTAAGTTGATGCAAATTCAAAAACTAAGAATTCAAATTCAAATATTCAATAATGCATGTCTATGATGAAAAAAGTTAACCAAATGGAAGTAAGCTTTAATGATACATTGATGCAACTTACCTCTCACCTAACTTATAAGACAAAGTTTACGTTGAAGATTGTGAATACTTGTAAACACAAAGGATACTGACAAGTATGACGTTGACACCATCCAGAGTATACTTGTAGTAGTACAGGTTGACTGACTGGTGCGTGTACATAATTATCTCACTGTGACGCTTCTTAGAATCCTGGAAAATACAAAACAATGTAAATCAATCAACTTTTTCTTAAGTACATAGGTAATGTGAACATACCTGAAACATACAAATCTTCACAAAATGAAGTGAATGAGCTCCTTTTTACGTCACTTTTAGCAATATTCCAGCAATATCAATGTTAGGTACACCAGGAATGGGCTTCACACATTGTAACCATGTAGGAAATCAAACCTGGGCCTTTGGAATGACAAGCGAACACTTTAACCACTCAGCTTAATACAAATTCCATAGGACCAGGTTGAAGTACGACAGGCAAACCAAGACTTCTCAACACAATGCTTACTAAATGCAAGAAAATATTTTGTGCAGGAAAATTATGGCCTGTGCTTTGATAGTAATACTAAGAAGTGCCACCTGGCGATGTGCAGGTGTCATTTGTCAGCATCCAAGTCAGCAGCATCCTAGAATCAAGATTCCAAACTATGGCGGGATGACAACTCCCTGATATTAGAAATAGGATGGGGGACAACGACACATTACTAAAGTCAGTTGTGATATAGGTGTTTGACAAGCATTTAGAAGTAGGTAGGGTTATACTAGACACTTGACATGGATGTGCAACTTCTTTATTATTTACACATGATGTTGCTGGGCTAGTACGTGCCCCTTCATCAGGTGAATATGTACATATTGTACATCCCAATTCCTATCACTGTATACCATATCCAGTGTCTTGTATTAGTTATGAACTTATATCCATGTTATATTCTCATAGTTGATCAAGCCAAACATAATCTTGTGCCAACACAAAAAGGGCTGTATACGCACCAAAACCATCTCACTGGACGCCTCAACATCAACTTCCTCTGGAGGTAGAAACAATATCTTCATCATTGTCTTACTGTTAACCTGAGCAGAAAATGAATACACATGACACAACAGTTAAATACTGGTAGTTATACATGATCTGACCATCACAGATCCAGTAGTAATATCTGAAGTGATGTTCATTGATGTAACTTTTATCAATCACAAAGTGTCTTTCTAATGTGTATGTATTTAATTACAAGATACTTAATATGTGCACAGACACATGTTAACCCCTAAATATAGTTTCAAAAATCTAACAAATCTATGTCGATTGAAAAAGGAATGGGCACATATATTTCTGCTTTCGTATTCTCAACCTAATTATACTTAATGAAGTGTAAAGACATTCAGAAACCTTTGCAATCGGTATTGAGATGACAAAAAGCCAGGATATGAACCACACAACAAAGTGTACAGTCATGAGTATCGGCATGCCCAATACACACCAGACGTACGTCTGAGGCCGAACCTGAAACAGCAATATGTCAAACTATTGAAATCGTACTTTCCATCATGACATTAATTTGTCACCAAACTAATGAAAGTCCTCAAAAGTAAAAAAGCACATCAACAGTTACCTTTCATATCTTAACTGCGATCATCTTTCATTTAAAATACATGTAATTACATACACTGCTGGTACTTATTTCTTCTGCTTGCACATGATCATAATTTTACAGCAACAAAAAATTGACATCAAAATTGTTCTTTCCTTTGAATTATTACCATTCTCATGGGAATTCCAGACCTTAGCTCTTGAGTAATCCCTCGACCTAATTATTTCTTGAACCTCAAAGCATAAAAAATTTATCGGAGATAAGGTATGTACGTGTGTGTAAGTTTGTAAACATTGATACAAACATTGTAAAAATTGATTGCAGAGAATTCCACATACAGGTAAGTGGGCACTGTCAACTCCAACTATTGTATCATGTACACGGCCAGTCAAAAGTCTGTCCTAGATCAACTCCAACTATTGTATCATGTAATTGGACGAGTAGCATCAACCAACTATGCATTATCATGATAATTTCTGCTGACTAAATTTACGGCACGACTAAAGCAATGTTGCCACAATGACTAATATTTTCATCAGCCGTCTCATTTTACTAACCCAGAGGGATTTGTGTGGAGAATTTGATTCTTTTTTTTTCTCCACTGATGGCAAAAGAGCAGTATTTTCTGACACATTTGCTGTTCCGTTTTCATGTGTGAATGACACATCATGGTAACTGGATTCTGCTACAGAGTACAATGGAACATCATGTATCTGAAACAGTAATGAAATGCTCATTAGCTTCATGAAAGCAATTCAACAAATACTGATGTCCTTGTCTTCTGAGGTATTATACACACAGAGAAAAAAAATACAATGATGTTTCCTTTTGTAGAATTTGACTGCTAAAGCTTCCAATGTTGCCCACACCAACAGTTGAGAGAACAGTGAGTGAGTGAGTGAGTGAGTGAGTGAGTGAGTGAGTGAGTGAGTGAGTGAGTGAGTGAGTGAGTGAGTGAGTGAGTGAGTGAGTGAGTGAGTGAGGTCTTATGTTGTTTTTAGGAATATTCCAGCAATATCACGGCAGGGGACGCCAGAAATGGGCTTCACACATTGTATCCATGTGAGGAATATAGCTTCCGGTTAACTGCAAAATCTGTAACGATTCGTGCACAGTCAGCAGCCAAGAGAGGGAAATCCCCAGGTATCAATGTCTGTACTTTATCGCCTAATTGGAATCTGACGACATTTTCAACAAAACCTGTTTTTAAAAGCGTCTATTTTGTGAGAAAATATCCCTTTGGATTCATACTGGCTTGTTTTGAGTTATAATGTGCTGAATGAAGGACCTGATTTATTACCAATGACAACAGTTGTTGTTTTTTTTCAGGTGACAGACTAAATAAAGTCTCTTAACATTTTCTTGTTGTCTTACCTATGATAATTATGGGAAATTTTGAACATTATCAACAATTATACCAACTCTTAGAAAGATGATATTTCATTTTATTTAAGCTGGATCTCTGGATTCAGAAACAAGATTTGGGAAAAAGACAATCAAAAGGAATTCAATCGTAGCAAAATTTTTATTAATGAGGAACTATTGTCAGTGTGAGCCTTACCTGATGTACAAACTTTCCAAATGGCCAGAGGAAATACCCTGACATCATCCAACAAAATTTTCCTGGAAAAATATTATTTCTGATGTATTTGAAACAGCTTGGAAGTAGTCATTCAAGACACTGTCAAATGTTTACCATGAAGTGAAAAACCCAAACAACTGAAACACATGGTAACTGTAATCTACTAACCAACTATACTGATGTCTTTTGATGAAAAAAGAACAGAAACTTTGCAACTTGTGTTATTCACAATAGAGAAGCTGACATCAATAAATCTTGCTCTACTTAGATATTACACTTCTAAATGCCCCTCAAAGAGAAGGGCCCAAAAGATTTGATGTTTCGGTAGTACAGAGATCTAAACTACCAACTGTTAGACTCCCAGTTTTGTGAAAGCCAGGGGTAACATCACAGACTTTGTATACTGACAATTAGGTGCCTAACGTGGCTTTGAAGATGGTATCCTCATCCTCATGTGGAGATTGACTGTTGTGCAACTGTACAAAGTCAACCAAAATGAATCTATTTTGAAATAGTCAAGAGGATCTAAAAACAGCATAGGAAATCTACACAATTATGGGATCTACAAGAATCCATGCAAGAGTTGATTCTGGGTGCTTAGGAACATAAACTGCTGTGAACATTCACAAAGTGTTACAATAGAACAATGTGTCGACTTATGAAACCTATGACAGAAGCTATTGCTCACTAGAGACCTGTATAACACATATCCCAACTTTCTCACCATAAGATCTGCCGACGTATGTTAGATACATAATTGCACCGACGATGATGTACACTAAAGCAAGCCACCAACCAACCAAACAGGCATATATAATGTTAGTCGGGCGGACAGTTGACACTGAAGTGGAAAGAGATGTTGTTAAAACAAATCAGTACAGCCATAGTATTTCAGAATCCAACAACAGTTTGTATTTGCATAACATTCAACACTTATTATTCATGTTCCTTTAAACCTAGGATGTCGTAGATACCCTCAGGAGATGCTGTTGGCAAGTCTTTGACAAATCCAATCCTTGCTCATATACCATTGTCAACATCACTGCCATTGTATCTCAAAGCACAATGAAATGACACAGTACAGCATGATTGTACTATCAGCTTCCACATCAGTGAATGAAAGTGAAAATGTTAAATAATGCGTCATTGTAGCTTCTGACAAACTGAGGCTTCATATGCGATGTCAAATAATATATCAGAAGAGTTTCAAAGATATTTCACAATTATGAATTTCTTGTTAGGATCACGAAATATTTAAATTCCATAAAATGAACAAATGAAATCTTTAATAATAAAATCTTCCTCACCTTTAATGGGCTTCACCTTGTTGATATCAGCATACAGGTCCTGGACTATTTCAGATCGTGTGGACAAGGGGCGTGAAGTTACGTGACTCTTCCACTTTTTCAAGCCAAACTGGAAAACAACCTCCCTACATTTAAGATTATGCTTCATGTCAGGTTCACCGCAGTATGGCGGAACAGTGTTTGCACTAGTCATAAAAAGTTTGGAGTCATCATGACTCCCTGGTGTCATGAGAGTAAGTCATGGACATGTTTTTGGGAGTCAACTTCACTTTGAAACTTTCATCAAGACAGCAACTGTGATTGCTTAATTAAAAAAAAACAATGAAAGGCAGGTGGGGTATTTAATCAGCACTGAGCAGTTAACTGAGAAACATTTAGTATTAGAAGTTTAGATTATTTGAACTCTGGGTCCAGCAGCATTAATTCAACAGTGGTGGAAGCTTCTAAATTCACTGTGTATCTGAGATAACTTGCGAGTCAAATACACATATTAAATGCCTCGGGGCAACACTGATGGAAACAATAACATGTATGACAAATATGTAAAACATGATCACTATCTGTTGTCAAGATTAATTTAGATTACTGTCCTCTTCAAACATGGTCTAGGCCTACACTACATTGATAATGCACCAGTTGGTAGTAGGAGCTACCTTTGTAACCACAGTAATTACTACTTCAGGTCAGTTAAACATTTGAGCAAACAAACCCTCCCAACATCTCCGGGGCCCCATTCCTCAGAGTGAACGTAGCGCTACAACAATCATAAGTCTAGGACAAAGAATGGGATTTACTATCACCGCAGTTCTACAATCACTTTGAAGAATGGGGCCCCGGTCTGTCAGCTTGAACCACACAAATCAACTGATATCTCTATTTATGAAAAAGCAATGTACCTCAAAGTGTCCAAAACAAGGGATGATTTTTCAGCATTTTGAACTTTCAAGTAGACACTGCAGTGCATACAGCAGTCACTTCAAAGAGGAAATGCAAAATATAAATGAGGCTTACAAATGAGTGATGACTCCCTCATGAGTAATGGTCAGTGCACATGACTGCACCAAAAGTCCAAATGAATCAGAAATGACTCCTATAGGAGGGTATTAGCTTTTTGCATACCTACAAAAGGATAATCATTCATTCATTGTAGCAAACATTACTGGGGAAATAATATCTAATCAATAAGTGATTTACCAAATAGTTGTTCGAGATTCGATGGGCTTCAATATCATTCTCAGGGTGTGGAACCATGACACAACTGCCTTCAAATGCTGTCACATCTCTCCTGTGCTCGTCTTTGCTTGCCGCATCTGACTTGGAAGGCTTGTGCTGGCCTTGTAGTGAGCTGTTGGGTTTGATGTCCATCGCTGAGTCGTACTGACCAGCTGCAGCTGCAGCTTCACTTTCTTGTGGAGCAAAATGACCCTTGGATTCCATCTCGTCTCTATCTATTTAAACAGGAGAACAAGTTTCTCTTTCACTTACAGGCTGAAGGAACTGGCAGCACCTTGAAAACAGTAAGATGAAAATCATAAACAACAATACCGATACCAATCAAGAGAATAGAGATAAGACATGTTCCCACAATGTCCAATGATGATGTCACTAGCATATTGCTACGTATCACATGCACATTTTTAAACATATGAGTGAGAGACAGTGGCTTCCAATCTATCAATAAACGGATGTTAGTTAGTTAGTTAGTTAGTTAGTTAGTTAGTTAGTTAGTTAGTTAGTTAGTTAGTTAGTTAGTTAGTTAGTTAGTTAGTTTGGTTTTGTAGGCCGTTGGCCCATGTACAATAAGGAAAACAATTTACAACATAAAGAGTAGCAAATTACATAGACGGAATTGAGTTAACTTGTAGCAGAGGATGTAATGGAATTTCTAAAAGTAAGGGCTTCTTTAATATATTTAGAACCATTAGAAAGTGTGTGGATACAAGTACTACTTATGAAACAAAAATATTTAGTTTACTATCCATTCTAGAATATGGAAGATACATATCCCTAATAAAATCATATGCTTTGCATTCAAACATGAAGTGAATTTCATCTTCTTTCGAGCCACAGTCACACATTTTACATATCTTATCAAAATTATTATCTCGAATATTACATCTCAAAGGAAGTGCATGTAGTCTGAGCAAACATACATTTCTTCTGATAGCTGTTTGATTGATGGAAGAGACATAATATTCAGTATTTAACAATGACTTAATGACTTAACTTCTTTGAGGTATCTTAAATGGACAGATTCTCTGATATTACCGAGAATATGTTGCTTATCACAATCAAGAAGTCTTTTCCTAAAAAGGGAAATGAAATGGGGAGTATCACCAACATCCTGACTATACCACACATACCCGAAGCCATGAGCATTTAAAAGATATTTAACCGATGTCGCCCAAGTCACTCGACCAGCTGAATCTAATTTCTTCATAAGTAAATAACACTGTTTGGGGTAACGATCCTCAGACATCCTTACCAATTTACACCAATACATGATGCACCTTTGGTAGTAATCCACATAAATATTTGATCTACCACATTTTGCTAAAATACCAATACTGGAGACATGTTTTACAGAAATTAGTATGAAACATTTCAATCGATTTCCTTTCCTCAAACCCCCAGATTTTGGAGCCGTATAATAACACTGGTTTAACTTTGCTATCAAATAATTTGAACATTAACTTTAAAGGCATGTTAGGGCATTTATTAAATAATACCTTCAGAGAGAAAAGTGCCTTACTGGCCTTACCTACTAGAGTTTGTGTGCACTTTGTCCAGGACAACAGAGTAGAAAATAGAATACCAAGGTAATTATAGCATGTTAACGTTTTGACTGGGATATCATTGTAAAACCATTTTTCCTAGGAACGAAGGAACCCACCATTGCGAAATACCAAAACCTCTGTCTTATCCATATTAACCTCCAGACCCCATGAGCTAGAGTAGTTATGTAAAATATTTATCTTTCTCTGCAATCCTATGACAGTATTATCAAATAAATTAAGATCGTCGGGGTAAAGCAGCAGAAGTAAGTCAACATAATCGGATCCCACAAAGATACCACTTAGACCTGAATCCTGCAGCATGACCTGAAATTCTGTTATAAACATCGCAAAGAGAAACGGGCTTAAAATACAACCCTGATGTACGCCACTTAATGATTCAAAAAATCTACCAATTGACAGATGGTGAAATGTCACCAATATTTTGGAATACATATCCCTTAGAACTGAGATTAAGTTGCCTCTTATCCCTTGCCTGAAAAGTGAGTACCAAAGTAGTGTCTTGTTAGCGGAATCAAATGCCTTTCGGAAGTCTACAAACAACCAATAAAAACGACCACCACTTTTACAAAGATACTAGTCTTTTGAATGAGACATTGCAATGTAAATATATTATCTGTAGTGGAGTAACCTTTACGGAACCCAGCTTGTGCCTTGGAAATTTTAGCGTAAACTTCTGCGAATTGCTGAAGACGGTTATTTATTACTATACAAAACAATTTACCAAGAACATCCATTAACGAGATACCCCTATAATTATCAACATTATTAACACTACCTTTCTTATGTAAAGGCACAATAATACCCTTTGACCACTCCCTTGGATACGTGCCAGATGCAAGTACTCTATTGAAAATAAGTAACAAATACGGACTTAGAAGACGAACGCAGCAAATAATCATCTCAGCCTTGATACTATCTGGTCCTGCAGCCTTGCCACACTTTAGACATTTTACAGCAGCTTCAATCTCATCATGGTGATGTAATCGTTCAAAATACAGTCAATATTATTATCATGGTCAACATCAGTATCATGTTCAAGACATCCATCGATATTATCTAACAACGTTTCAGTATCACTGATCATGTCAGTGTCCACAATAATATTAGTAAAACTACATACATCCTTAAAATATTCTGTCCACTGTGCGCAGGTTATACTGGGGTACTGGCTATGAGAATATGTCAACGATTTGACCCCAGTCCAAAACCTTTTGCTGTCATTATTCGCAGATAGGTTCAAAAGTTCATCTGGATTTGTTGAAAGAGTCAGTTACATAGTCCATATCTTCGATACTTGGAATATATTTGTTGTTGTCATCAATGATATAATCTTGCAGGCTGCCCGTCCTTGCCGTAGCCGTAGAGAATGACGTCACAGTTAGTGTACTCAGTCAGTACCTCTGTAAGACACTGTTCCAAATAATCTATACCTTTACAAGGTCTTGTATCCGTAGCTACTGATGAGTAACTAGGATGGACATACACGTTGCAAAACAAAATATTGTTTTGTAGATTGAACACAGTGTTATCGAAAACTACAGAGACTATATTGGTGAAGCTGGTTATCACTTGAAGTATGCCATGTTCTAGAGATCGGTGGAGTCCGACTGCTACACCTCCTCTATGGTTAAAATCTCTATGATTCATGTATATCAGGTAATCGGGAAATTTCTCCTGTATGTCAGACAGTGTACAGCTACCCCATACTTCCAGAAAACCAAAAACATCAAAACTTGTCACAAAAAAGATATAAAGTCGCAATCTTTGAGTTTACTTGATAACCCGTTTACATTCCAGGACAGGGTAGAAAACGTGTTGATCGTGTTAATTTCAGTGTTACTCCTCTAGGCGGTACTGGTGTCACCACAGTTATCACTTGTGCGTGCATCCCGTCCTCTGATTGGCTGATCTTTCAAAACAATGACACAGTCGCCTTCCAGATCCCATGTATACGTGGAGTTGTCAATGATCAGTTTATCGAAGTGTAGACAAGCATGCTGATCATGCCTCCTCGCCTCCATCATCATGGTTTTCAGCTTCTTTCGTATCTCACGAACAGTACTGAAGAAGTCCCACCATCACCTGCCTATACCCTTGTGCCTCAAATTTACTACCCCTACCATTATCAGCCAATACCCTCTTGCCTCAGATTTACTTCCTTTACAATAACCCTGTCAGTACTCTCTTGACTTGGTCTCACTTCTCTACCATAATACTGCCGATACTTCCTCCACAAAATGCCTACAGATACCCTCCTGCATTGGTCTTACTTCTTCTACCATAACACTGCCAATAGCCTCATGCATCTGTCTTACTTCCCTTATCGTAACCCATGCGATACCATCTTGCATCAGCCTTACTTCCACTACCATCCCCTGCCGATACCCTCTTGCCTCAGTAGTCTTACTTCCCCTACCTGCTGATACCCTCTTGCCTCGGTCTTATTCTCTCCACCATGAAAATGACGATACCTTCTTGCCTCAGTCCTACTTCCCCTACCATCACCAATCTAAGTAACCTTATCCTCAGTAATTTTTGTTACACTCCACTACTGAGTCTAACAAAACCTTATGGGAGGTCACGTCAGGTAACCTTTGAGACTGACCAATCAGAACACATCTTACCAAATCGTGAAAGTGGACATTCGCACATACCTTTTGACCTTTTCATCTTGAAAACGTTCGTACCCGAATGATTCCAAATGCTATTTAGCGTACGCTTGCTTCTGGGTGATGTACACGGCGTACGTACAACCACGACAACAGTGAGTAAACAGTCGCTGAAAGTAGTGTTTTGGGCAATATTCAAGGATGTCATCTTGCGGAAATATTAGCTAATGGTAACCATGTCAACAGAAACCCCAAGGCGTATATACTGCAGGTCAAATAACTGTGTTTCATGCGGATTTTTGTTTGTGGAGAGATCTGTGTCAGTGACCTCAATATTTTGAAAGTCCCTGCGATCACTAAATGGTATCCGTTGTCTGATTGGTTAAATCTATTTAATCATCTCGCTTTTCATTGGATGGTCATTGGTCGCTCAAAGGTTACCTGACGCAACCTTCTACTAGGTTTTGTTAGACTCAGTGGTTGAGTGTAACTAAGTTTACATAGACTGCTGACAATACCGTCTTGCCTCAGATTTACTAAATCAACCTGGATCACAAATAACGGTTGTCTCAGGTTGTCTTTTCAAGATCGCATCACATGGTTACGCTATATAATCAGAGATGTGTATTGTAAGTTCCCAGGTTGTGACTTGTAAATATCTGGATCATTACTTGTGAAGGACTAAATCCCTGGCATGTGTATTGTAATCCCTGGGCTGTGACTTTGCACTGATTATTTCTAAATCTTGGTTTTGAAATAACTTTGTGTTGCTATCACTGATCGTAAAATATCACATTACCATGTTGATTACTGAACACTTCCAATATCTTGTGATTACACCTTGTTTCGAACCTGCAAAGCTTTGCCCTCTAGTTTGGCAGTTTTATCCATTTGGCTACGCTGTTAAGAAAGACATTGTTTGTAAATAAGAACCACATGTTCCTCACAAGACGGGTACTCTGGGCAGAGCATGGTCATGACAGGGGTCAGCACGTGCAGAGCATGTGCATTGCGCAGTCACAGGCAAGGTGCTGGCTGACAGTTGCACCTCAGTTGGCACTAGTTTTCCTAACCATGTGCTCGCAGTAGTGCGTGAAATACAAGTGCTTTTCATGAAAATCAGTCAGTTTACGGCCATGTGATGTCAACACAACTGTTATACTGTGTACCCTATGGAGAGTCGGATATCATCTACTATAAGGCACCAGGGCATATTGATATTGATCACTATATATTATTTTAACTCATTAAGGCCGAGAGCCGCATATATGTGGCAAAATAATTAGCTTCTCACAGCGAGAGCCGCGTATTGGGGGTAATAACAAGCACCTCTTATTCAGCGAGAGCCGCATATTGGGGGTTATGAAAAGCACCTCTCATTCAGCGAGAGCCGCGTATTGGGGGTTTTATATTTTAAATTCGTACATTACCTATAATTTCAATCAATTTAGCAGTAATGATCAAAGATTAACCTTTCGTACGAGAGAGGTTACTTTCTGTGTTAATCAGAAGAACTATTAATGTGTTTTGATAACAATTGCTTGCAATGTCGGTGCTTATACAGGCAAATGAACACATGTCTGCGAGAAAAGGGATTATGAGATGTTGTTACAGGAGGTACTTGTTTGTTCCTCGTCATTGGGAGTGAATACTAAGATACTATGCTTGCACATTGATTGAATTAACGGTGACAAGGTTACGAAACCTTCTTCTAAATTAAATCATTCATTCATTCATTGTAATGAATTCATATAATGAATCGTAGACATAAATAGCCAAATTGTATTACACTCATGTTCGTGTAGATTTGAAATTTTGAGATTTGATACTAATTTAGACCTACTTCATTTGCGACTGTTGATTTTTAAAGTTGACAATAATACATAATCGAATATGAAGTGATAACTCTTGCATCTACTCATAATATACATATATAGTACATATAAACCATACAAAGGTAACTGGGGTATTTTTTTCAAGCTGTTTCATGCTTATTTGAAATTTGATTTTTCAATGCAGTTTACATAAGCATTGTGTAAGAAACGTTTGTATTTGATCTCTGTAATTATCTTATCCTGTGTAATGATCACGTGTATCAGATCCATCGTCAATAAAAGGAGGAGAATATATCAGTTACGGAATTGATGCGTATAATCATTCAATCAGACAACACTAAATATATGAAAACCTCTTTCAACCTCAAAATAACAGCCTCTGGTCGAATGCATGTCCAGGTAAACTTTTGTCCTGTGACAAGTGTAAAACAAACATGCGCTGTTACATCATTGGACAACCTGTTTTGTGGAGTCACGCCCATTGCCAATCTTCTGAACCTCGTTAATGCTTTCAAAACAAATATAAGTATGCCCATCTTCATAAATATTTTGGGAGATTCAACTACAAGTGTATACATCACAATAAATCAGTATCGTGTTACTTTTTTCTATAATACTTTAATTCTATAATACATGTACTTGAATTATGATATTTATTCATAACAATGTACAGATTATATTGAAATGTTCAGCAAGCCATTATGTTTGATGTACAAGTAGTGTGCGCAAAAAGTATACGCAAATAAATACTATCTCTACTCAATGATCGGATTGGGATATCCGGGGTAAAAATAATCGGATTGTAGCGCTTTGAGCGCTTAGAAAAAAAATAAACTCGTCAAAGTGCTTGTTAGTCCTACATGTACTTTTCAGGCATCCTTACGATTATGTATGTTCACGATACACACAGTTTTTTGTGATAGCTAGAGTTGATAGAACCGAAATCTAGCATATCGATTGGTCAATGATCTAACCAATAGTCAATCTGTATCCAAGCTGTCTAGTGACCGAACGTACTCTTCAGAAATTTAGCCCACGCCTCATCACCTGTCATTTCCAATGTGACAGGTATCTCATGATACGATTGGTCATAGATAACAAATCAGGGACTATATTGAACAGTTAAGATACAAAACGTCCTATTCGGGAACTTTGATGACGCCCATCCCATGACCCTTTGTCTTATGTATATGCAAGGAATAGCATTATACAATATGCATACATGTATGTTCGTGCGATAACGTATATTTTCTGCGTTAAATCTAGATGAACCAAAGCGACAAACTGTGAATCTGTTATATGTAAGTCACAGACTAGCTTATTAGTACATTCCTTAAAATATACAGTAAACACTAGCACTGTATCAGCGAAAACGCTTCTTTCATAGATTATTTGGCATGTGCGTAAATTCGTCTTTACTGCCATTGACATAGATGTTTTGAACAATTTAATCTCACACAATGATATGAGAGGGACATCATTTGGTTTAAGTATGTCTTACATACAAAGATTCCAAACGTGTGAAGAAAGGCACACTTATATAATCCCTTACTTTATGTGCTATTGAAAGTTTCTTGACACCTCTCAGTAATTATCACATGTAGAAACTAATTCCGTTGATCCATCATCAGTAAAAGCAGGATAGCATATTAATCATGGTATTGATACACTTGCTTATCAGCATTCAGACTACAGTAATAAGATTATCTAGCGCTACTTTTGGTCTTGAAACAACAGTCTCCGGTAGAATTTATACGTATCCACACCCCTACTCCCTTATTGAACGGACTGTCCCGGGACAAGCGTAAAATAAACATGTGTTGTTATTTTATCGGACAACCCACTTGATGGTGCTACGTACGCTTCATTCTCTGCACTGTATATGCACACATGGGTGCAGTCTGGTGAACCTTGATAGCGATACAATATCAGACAATACACAAATTGTTACATGATAGTGAGAATATACAACCAAAACACAACATATCCACTGGTCAACAATACAATAAAAAATCAATGTATCCAATCTGAGTGACCAAACGTGCCCTTCAGAAATTTAGGCCACGCCCCATCACCTTGCCCTTCCTATGTGACAGGTTCTCACGATATGATTGGTCAAAGTATCAGCCAATATAGTGAGATATAATGCGTTACATTCGGGATATTTTATCCCATCACATGACGGGAAGCTTTCTTTAGCATCGAGTAATGATAAATGTATCATGCAGTATGTATGTGTATGAATGGTGATGTATGTTTACAGCGTTAAGTTAAGATGAACAAAGTGACAAACAATAAATTTCTATATGCTCCATGTTACTTACACACCTATTGATACTTTCCTTGAAATAGTCAGTAAGCACGAGCAATGTATTGGCAAAAAATGTAGACGATTATAATGCAAGTTCCCCCCTCTTTTTAAACACTATTATAAATAATATATTATAATTCAGTCAATACGATGAGAGAGACAGGAGGAATTTGTATATTTGTTCATCTCGTACGTACAAAGACCGCGTAGGAGTTGATAAAAATACAGCACACACTGGCAAAGGGGTATGAGAGACACAGGTAATAAATTACATGAAATGCTGAAATGTATGTATTCATATCTGCCTCTTTTCCATCTTTACGACACAATTAAATAATCAGTACTTGTTTGTGAGACTAGACAGTTTCCTGTCATATCCGAGACCTGCCAGGGAAATCAGGCATGATTAGCACTAATTAGCCTCGTCGCAGCAATCAGGCAGTCAGCGAGGGCTGCCAGGTGTTGGGCAGTGGAGCGGCTCCAGTTCTTAATAAGTTAAAAGATATCTTATATAAAAATGGTTGACAAGTTGGAGACAACACTCATACTCAGGTTTACAAGAGACAGTAAACCCTTGGTCGGGACATCCCTCCTCACAAACTTCAAAGTCTCTTGTAAATCCGAGTAGGATTCGTTTCTCCTACATGTAACACTGGCAACACTTCTTGCCTCAGTCCTACTTTCTCCACCATAAAAATGCGGAAACCCTCTTGCATCAGTTCCATTTCCCCTACCATAACCTGCCCATGCCCTCTTGCCTCTGATTTACTTTCTCTATAATAACCCTGCCAATAGCCTCTTGCCTTCGTCTTACTTCCCCTACCATCACCTGCAGAAACCCTCTTGCCTTCGTCTTACTTCCCCTACCATCATCACCTGCAGAAACTCTCTTGTCTTCGTCTTACTTCCCCTACCATCACCTGCAGAAACCCTCTTGCATTCGTCTTACTTCCTCTACCATCACCTGCAGAAACTCTCTTGTCTTCGTCTTACTTCCCCTACCATCACCTGCAGAAACCCTCTTGCATTCGTCTTACTTCCCCTACCATCACCTGCAGAAACCCTCTTGCATTCGTCTTACTTCCCCTACCATCACCTGCAGAAACCCTCTTGCATTCGTCTTACTTCCCCTACCATCACCTGCAGAAACCCTCTTGCATTCGTCTTACTTCCCCTACCATCACCTGCAGAAACCCTCTTGCATTCGTCTTACTTCCCCTACCATCACCTGCAGAAACCCTCTTGCATTCGTCTTACTTCCCCTACCATCACCTGCAGAAACCCTCTTGCCTTCGTCTTACATCCCCTACCATCACCTGCAGAAACCCTCTTGCCTTCGTCTTACTTACACTACACTAACCCCCCAAACGCCTCTTGCCACAGTCTTACTTCCTCTTTCTTAACCTTGGAGTTGTGTCTTATCCTTCACTAAAAGACAGCTGGCATTTATTGTACCGTAACACTGTTAAAAGTCACTGAAATTGTGCGAATTAAATAAAATGTTGCATTTGATTCATGACACGCAAGGTCATCTATATTAGGTCTGTGCAAGTTCATCCTCAAAAATACATTTCCAGTTATTGTAAAAGTAGGACATATGTACCGATTTATAGAGCATGATATGTACCTATAATTCGTGATAGCAATTACATACATTTATTGTTCAATCCTGCATTCATTACATACATATGTTCAATCCTGCATCCATTACATACATATGAAACTAATGTAGGTCAGACACATGAACACTGAATTCAGAAAAGCATATCATGTTTGTTTGACGGTCTATAAACCACATAAATGGAGTAAGATGCAATACCTGAATACTGAAGTTGTTCATCCATAAAGTTTCTCCTTATCCAATTCACCAACTTCTAAACATGCCAGTCAAAAGAAGACACATACATAAATTCTTAAATGTTTGTTGTATTATCGAAGCACACAAGAAATCATTAGTATCTTGTGGCAAATGAGATTTGTTTTACAAAAGCTGACACTACAAATCTTTGTATTTTTATGTATTTGTCACTGTACTTGTATAGCCCATTACAGGCAAAAATACTGGAATTATGGTCCCGAATATCATAATGTTTCAAAACAGACACACTCGTGTTTGTTGTTTTGGTTTTCTGCATGTTTTATCAATTCTTTCAAAGCAAGTGCCTGGTTCTGTATTTGAGAAAGATTCTCTTTCAGGTAATTATAAGTGATTTGGGGATAGATATGGAAGTGAAATTTTGTTGGATAATAGCTCCTTATGTGTAGTAATACCTGACGCCACTACAAGCTAATTTTGTAATTGTTTCAAGAAACGTCTTTTGTTGTACATATGAATGCAATACTTCAGAAAGCCACACCTTCTGTGACATATTGCGTCAAAACTGCCTTAAACTTTGCTGACCTTTTCGGCAGTTTCCCTGTGTTATGGGGATAAGAACAATATTAACATCATGGACCTTAAACTGGTGTCACCTTGACAGGTATAATTGATGTTTCATTATGCAGTTCCAGTTGAAAAGTACAAATCAGACACTCTGCTCACAAGTAACATGACAGCCACCAGGAGGGCTACTACAATTTGTATTCTGGATTCAGCTCAGAAGCAACTGATTCTTAGCAAGCACATAATGTCAGTGGCAAGTCACTACACTGCCTGCAAACATCCACATAAATGATAAATAATGGCATTAAGATCTTGTAGGTTTTAGTGAGGAAACCTCCTACAAATCCTCTTCAGGCCTCATCCAACATCCAAAACCATTTAAGCTTATGTAGAAACACAAACTGATGACACACATATTTCAACTATTCAGAAGTTACTCCATTTACAAAAATATTCTTGTTTCTCATTAACAAGCAACCTATGCATTTGACCGGACCATAAGATGCGCTATTTTTCACAACAGAGAAAATGCAACTTTTTTCTCCAATTGAATTCTCTCATGAATTTTTCACACTTCTAAGTTTTATTTTTCTACAGGAGAAAAGGTGTATATTTCCACAGAAATCAAGATTTAGTTTACATAAAATATAATGTAAAATATAATCTGCCTGCCCGAACCATTTTTTTTTAAAGTGATGATAAACAAGAACATTTTCCATGTTGCCTTACCAAGTCAAATTAACATTCAGTCAAACAATTTGCAAAACATGATAACGATCTCAGTACCTGCATATATTATTATCCAAAATTATTACCTTTCCACTAGATATGCTAAACTGACACAATTCATGCGTATCTATTGCATAATTTACTGTGACATCCGATGTGACAAAAAATGAACTAAAGTAGAGTTTTGTTCTAATTTTATATATATTTCGCTCTCTCTGTTTCCGTACATTCCTGTTCTGCTGTGTGTGTAAACAGGTGCAGAATGCCCGAAAATACTGCCGTATTCGAGATGTGTTGATCATTTATATCACAGTTTGCGTTATCAATAGGCCCTTCTGTTGTTGCACTGTTACATATATCGTTCGAAGAAAATGAACCCATCTAATGCCATGTCAAACAACTTCAAACTTACCCACATTGCCGAGTCATAGCTATCACGGGCCCGTTGTTGTCAACATTCGTGCATGTGATCTTTGGTCATGTGATATTAAGGGGGAGTAACTCTATACTCTAACTGGCCGCTTCTGTGTTCAACGCTCATGCAGGATTTCCAAGGAACGCGTTCGAAGCTCGCCTTCATGAATCACGTGGAATAAATATTCTACTTTCGAATAATTGTGGGATATATACTTATGTATATGTGTTGGGTGTGGAAAGTATCTGTTCGTTTTAAGACTTACAATAAATTGCTGGATGAACCAACGCTTCGTTTTGATTACTGGATTCAGAGACCATGTAATCTATTATATATGGTCTCTGCTGGATTCAACGCTGGGTATAACCGTGTCGATGCATTGTTGGATGTTAACTTTCCAAGGGTAAAAATGCAACAAATGGGAACAACTGATGACTACATCTCAATGAATTTTCACTTCATTCGTTAATTTCTCAGTGATAGCTGCACATGCACTTATCTGCCGTGCAACCAATTAAATTGCCTGTGATAAGGTTCTGGGAAAATGAGGAACAGAACATGACCCCACATTGGACACCAGTGTAGCGGTCATAAGATCACCGAATCACGTGCTGCTGGGATTCGAACCACAGACCATCTGATCAATTGTGACGCCTTGTGACATGACCGAAGAGGTAAACCCCGTCAGCAAGATGAGGATGGCATCTGTGGGATGATACCACACCTATATGCATTATCTATATATATACCCAACCACATGGAACGCTTGACACTTGTTAAATCGAATCCAGCAATGAAATTATGTATCTTGTGTGCATTATGAACTGTGAGATGCTTCGGTAAAAGATCAAAGGCACCGACAGTTCTTTACTAGAAGAAAACTGCCCGGCTCGGCCATGAACAATGGAACCTTCCCCTATAACGTCAAATCCAGCTTGGCCTGCTGGTTTGTGCTCTTGGGACGTCTGATGGGTTGTCTGGCTCTACATCCGACCAATTGTAGTCTATTCTCTTTTGGACCAGTCTACCAGAATATGCAATCACTGAGTTCCATGAAATTGGGTTTGGATTGGTCCTCCGAACGTTCGTTGTGTTCAGTTGACAAAGAAAAGAACTTGTCTCAGGCATCTATCAGTAATTTTGGACAAATAAACTATGTCAAAATTACAATTGTTCTCTTTTCACCACGCCTTATCAAGTAGTACAAGGTTACCGGTCATCTCCAAGCACCTTGCTCAGGATCATGTGGCACAGAGCCTCTGTTGCCTGCATGATTACCGAGCAAGATTTATGCCGCCCCTCCGATACCTTCGGGGACACTATGAGCATATTTTGGAGAGGAATTAAGTGAAAATCAGAAAGAACTAATGGGAAGATGACTCCACCTTGCCTTCAGAGGTGAGTGAGTGTGGTTTCAAGCCTCTTGTAGCAATATTCCAGCAATATCACGGATGGGGACACCACGAATGGAATCAAACCCGGGTCCTCAGAGTGACGAGCGGACGCTTGAACCTTTATACAACTCAAACGCCCTTGGCCTTCAGAGCAATATTTGGGTTGATGAAACATGAGGATTCGGAAGTATAGGCAAATTTATTAAATGCATTAAGGTGAAAAAACAGACACCGCGTTACTAAACACTAGATGAAATCATGTCATTCAAGTCAGTGGTGTAACCTACTCGTTAAAGCTTTGGCTAGTCACGCTGAAGACCCGGGATCGATTCCTCACATGGTACTGACCCATTTCGGTTGTCCCCCACCGTGATATTGCTGGAATAATGCCAAAGTGGCGTAAAACTATACTCACCCACTCACTCATAATATCATTCATGTCGCTCTTTCGCGTCCCGTTCCTCCATTAAAATTGTATCTTTCAACTGAACACACAGAATAAAACTGCTTTCTCACAAAGACTACAAAATCTCTTATACACTCAAGACTATAAAAGAGAAGGGTTCATAACACAACAACAAATTAGATATACATTAAGCCAGTCCACAGTCAGGTCCACAACAGCCACACGGTGTAAGTAAGTAAGTAAGTAAGTAAGTAAGTAAGTAAGAAAGAAAGAAAGAGGCATAGCATAATTGATCTAAACTATGGTATGTTATGAAAGAATTTCGTTCACCGTTCTTTGTCACTGTTTCTAAAGCCGGACACTCAAACATGAAACATGCCATTTTAATTAAAGGAACCATTTACCTGAGTCAGTAGAAAGGTACAATGGGCTGCACTGAATCTCTGGAGGGGTTAACACAGAGGTTTCAGAAATACTGATATCCGCAATCAAGATATTCCCGAGGCCGGATTCACGAAACGTTTGCAATGTTGCGAGGTATCGCAACTGTATAGTTTGTCATAGACTTACGAATGACGTGGAGCTAGCCGGGCCGTTCTGTTACCATAATGGTAAAGCGGCCATTTGCAAAATGTCGGTACAGCAATGAACTTCCTCTCAACCACAAGCTCTCTGGTCCTTACGGCAGCTGTTATTTTCCTATTCACAACACACCGGCCTCGAAAACTATCTTCTGGAAGAACACATGCCTGATGTAAGGTTTACCTGTGCACCTGTAGACCTGTGTCCAGCCGTCAGTTCAGTGAAGAAGGAACCGGGACTCGATGGAACAGTATTTCCCAGATGTAGCCATATGAGGCAATAAAAGTATCATCCGATCCCAACATGACTAATGTTTGAATTGTACGCATCATTTGATCATCAAACTTGCTTTGTGTCTCATGTCATGAATCCAAAGAGTGTGCGAGTGAGTTTAGTTTTACGCCGCACTCTTAGGACAAGTATGGTCACCTTTAAGGCAAGCAATGGTTGCTAAGGACTATTCTGCCAGGGACTTTCACGGGTCTGTGAATCAGAAGACCATCTGCGAGACTATAAAACAAATATGTCGAAGGTTTGGTGTCGAATTATTACAATCATTTTCATGCGTTTATAACATGTGCTAAAATTGATGATGTTGTTCATTGACGACAAATGTTCAGAATTATTTTATTGCTCTCCGAAATGATGGTGCAGAGGGAAATTGGATATTACACAACAGACATGACAGAAATGAGCATATATTTTAATGGTTCCCTATAACTACATTATACAACCAGCCATGGCTCGTTAGCGTGCAGCATCAACGTCCGTGACATAATGAAGTAATTAAGAATACATGGTGTTGAAACTCGCTTTTCTACAGACATTTCAAGTTTCCTCTGTGGGCGAGTATTTATTAACACATATATCAGGGCTCTTCAGTGAACTGATACCACGGTTTGATGCGTCAAAAGCTAACAGAGCGTACAGTGATATTCGTACTTGATATGAGATAACGATAGACGTATTTGAAGCCAAAAGTGTGCGTAATAAGACCATAACATGTTGTGTCCAAAGGTTATATTTGGAACCATTTCTTCAGTAATCTAATGGCTATTCAGTTGAATTGTGAACAAATATGATTGTTTTAAGAACACTATGTTTATATACAATACACAAATAATTCAAACCTCGACATCATTCAACCCTAAAATATCACTGTTAAATCAAATTTAGAGACACACAAATAGGTCCCACTCCATGTTTACATTGTGTACACAGTAAGATCATGAAGGGTACAATAAAAAGCAAGATTTTGAAAGGATAGGTCATGTTATAACTGACTTTATACAAGTGTAAACGCCTTTCTTTGTTCGACCACATGTTTTAATTAACATGTTTTAATTTACCTATTAATCTCCATTCTATGATATTATCCAAGTTTCTACAGAGCTGCTGTCGGAGATTAAAAAGCCTCAAATCCTAACATGCATGGTGATATCTGGCAGAACTGCATGCATTCTTACAAATATAATCCGTTATTACAAGTGGATTTGTAAGCTGTGCGGGTCTTAAGAATATCACTTGTGATTTTTAAGCCTACTCCTCCTGCAAGATCACATTTAGTAGTGTGCAAATGTCTGTCCCTTGATTAATCTTCAAACTCTATTATCCTATTTACAATGTAGGGAGTGTACTGCAGTCTGTGCATACCGATCACGGTTATTCCGCGGAAGGGGCGGTATACCAGCCATACCATCGTCGAAGGACTGTTCGCCGGCTGACGACGTGTTCTATTTATGTCGCCGTCGTTGACGTTGACGTCACGAATCTGTTCCGGAGGTGAATCTACCATATGTAGCGGTCTTTATCCGTGTCGTGACTCTTGGTCCTCTCAATCTTTGGTGTTTCTTGGGACTGGTCCCTTTGATGGTAGCGCTTTATAAATTTGCTGAAGGTGGCCCAGCTGCAGGTTGTTAACACCTGAAACGAAATATTATAGGCCATACTTATCGCCCCGTGCAATCACGCATGTGCAATCAATCATGTCCATCAATTACGTTTCTGCTTGGGGTCAAATATGTACCAGCGTTTTTGTTTTCAATACAATTACTATATGTGTGATAACTGTTTTTGTTCGGTAGTTTAGAAAATACATTGTTTAACTTAAAAACTATCGATCCCCTTATGTGACAGACAACATTTAAGCAAATCTCTGTGGCGCCCTCCCACACTCAATTTTCAAAAGAACTATCGACCAGTTGAAGGGAAGTGATTAAACTGACTACTTAATGGAAACGAGACCGCTTGTATAATAAAGTGTAGCTCCGCCAGACCCTTATCGGTAGAAGCTTAATGAAGTCATATGAGATCTGATGTCAAAGGTTCCAGAATTGCGAAATTTAACAATGCGAAACCATTATTTCACATAACGGAAAATCTGCGATCATCTTGTTTTCGTATTCGTTATTTGAATTCAAGTTCGAATAAATACATTTGATTTGCGGAGTGATACGTAAACTTATCAGGCATGAAAGCTTCAATTTTTGAAAATTTACAAATTTAAAAACGTTTAAACACCAAAATAAATATCCATATTATTAACCCCATAAAGGATTCAGCACATATAACAGTTGCAAGGAGTGGAGTGGAAATACACCACGATCAAACATTTGCTGAGGTATCAACGTTTGAATTAACAAGTGAGTGAATGAATTAAGATTTATAGTCACATCGGCAATATTTCCACCATATCGTGGCTTAAAGAGTTATTAACTGATAATAAATGGAATTATATTACCAAAACTTATCAACGAAGGACAGTTAAAATAACTAGCTATCACAGATAGAAATGTAAAACCAGTGGTCAAATCTAAAACATTTTGACTATAGAGGACAACACAAAGGCACGCTGTATATTGCCAACAACTGAAGGCAGATCAGATCACCAATGCTAAGGACTATGGCGAGTGCCTTTGCCACTTAAATAATAGTATGTTTCAATTTACTTGATTTGTTTTGGGACTTAATATTCTCTCAGGAGGGCAATGATTTCATAGTAGTTTAACCCCTTCGAGGATACAGTCACTAACAATATCAGTAATTAATTTAAACTACCAATCATAAAACATTTATATCTATTTACACAGCATCAATCACAATTTATTTAACAACTCTATTTCTGTTTAAAAAATCAAATATTACAATTAATACTGTAAAAAACCACCTTTCATTGTTTGGGCACTGAAATATTTATCCCTCGTGATGGAAAAATCAATACAGTCAAGCAGGACACGCTTGACCTTTCAACTAATGCCTGGAGATATATGCAAATTCTGTCCAGGCATGCATGAAAATTGTGCCTGTGCATATGGCAGTATACGATGAATATGTTACAATGTCAACAAAGCTAGTAGATGCAGTGAAAACGTACGCAAATCAGGCCAAAAGATGTTCCTCCTTCTATATTTACGTTGTGGGTGATGTATTATCTGGATGATGGTTCTGTGTCGGGGAAAGAAGACTCAAAAGCGCCCTGCTCCACTGTAGATGCCCACAGCAATGTCCTGGGGTCAAAAGTGATCCTCCGACAGGGCGTTCTACATGGATGCTATTGACAAACGAATTCTGAGTCTGAGCAACGTCTCACTCAGGCGCGCAGCAAGCCACTTTTTAGTGTACGCCGGTAGGGTGAAAAGCTTTGTACTTAAATGGTATTGAGAGCATGTCCAACTTTCGTTGCAAAAATGACACGTAAGCCTGGGCTTTCTTGTAGTGGTAGCAACGCCCCTGACACTGCGAGTTACTTGAGCATACAATGTACCTATAGTTCTCCCTCATTTTCTCCTGAGAAGTGTCGAATTTGTTCCAGAAGGGTTTACAGAGGTTTTTAAGACTCCTGTCCTTCTTTACACAAAACTGAGAAAATAATGACAAGCATTTGGTTGTGTGGCCTTTCAAAATGAACATTGCTGGCCAAGTTTCTCGAATATGCTGGACTTCTTGGAAATGTCGTGCAGTTCAAACAACTGCTTGGTTTAGTGTTTTCATAATATTAATGCGGTTTTTTTTTGGTTTTTTTTATCAAAAGACAATTTCCCCGACTTTGTAACTTGAAAATACCTTGGATGAATGGCAAAGGTTGCCTTCTCTGTTCCGATAAACGTTTTTCATTGTCAATTAGTTTGTGGATGCAGGACCACGAAACTAAAACCACTCTCATGAGGGTTTATTATTTAGCGACGTTTAGCGTCATAGTTGATATTACTTTTGATGATGACTTGGTGTAGAGTTGACAGATTCAGTTGATGAGGTTCAGTAAACAATAATAAGGAATAGCTTTTTTTATATAAAATTCTGAAAATGTTCCACAAGTTTGATTGTAGATCAAATATTGCATCGAAATAATAAATGGGCACACTGAAATTATGCAAAGGTAACAAATGTATAACAGGTGTTTGAAGTACCAATTTTCCACTAACCAGTTTGGCATGTATGCAGTTTCAGAATAATTTAGAACTAATAGTAAGCCTAGCAACGAAAGAATAAGGTGTTAAATATGTGCCTTTATATAGGCCAGACAACTGCCAGCTAGGTGACAACCAGGTAGCATGGTGGTACAATACACACTGGAAATTATGTGCTTCAAAATGCATTTGTTCTGAAGAGGTTATGACGTAACCTTTGACATAACACATGAAGGTGAAGGCTACAAGATAGTGGAAATTTACAGACCACACGTGATAAGCGTTTACTCAAACCTTATAATTGTTTATGGATTAAATGGAGCATGAACTTTAGAACTTCAGACTTACAAGTGAGTGTATTAATTAATGGACCACCATGGGTAAATAATCTAACCATTTTAAAAATTTAGCTTACAATATCATTTTAAACTATTCCTGCACTGTTATGTTAAATGTTTCGCATACATAGCGTTTACTAACATTAGGAATCTATGCATTTACGTTTTTGCATATATATAGTATTCCCAGAAAGTATTGAGAATCATGTTGCGTCATGTAATTCATTACGTTTATTAACTTCTGGCGTTTTACTTACATAAACATGTTTAAACATCATCCTTTTACAGTCTCAGTCTTGTTTTAGTACTTTGTTAGACCTCCTCGCTCAGCAATGCATGCCTGAATACGCCTAGGCACACTACCCATCAAAGTTTGTAGGTAATCGTGTGACAGGGCATCCCAATATTGGACCACCTCGGCCTTCATATCTTCAATATTTCTCAGTCCCTTTTGGTTTATTCTGTCCTTCATGACTCCCCACACATTCTCAATTGGGTTTAGGTCTGGGCTGTAACTGGGCCAGTCTAAAACTTGAACATTTCCGCCCGACAACCACTGTTTTGTGTAGTGCGCAGTGTGTTTTGGGTCACTATCATGCTGGAAAATCCAATCATCTTCATACAATGTTTGTGCTGTCGGAAGAAGGTGACCATTTAGAATGTCAACGTATCTTTCTTTAGTCAAGTTTCCCGTGAAAACACACAATGGCGTCACTCCGCGAGCCGATATGCCACCCCACATGTGAAACTTCGGGCTATGTTTTGGTCGCTGGTAGATAGGTTTGACAGTATCTTTGGTCCAAATTTTCACACAATTAGGGAAAAGCCAAACAGAACTTTCATCCGAAAAGAAAACATTATCCCAATCTTGATTTTCATGAGCCCGACACCAGTTTAAACGTTTTTCCTTTTGTGCATCTTTCATCAACGGCGAGGAAATTCCACGTTTTTTCACCCAATTAAGTGTCTGTAATTCCTGCCTAACCGTTTCATTGCATACCTGAGGACTTCCTCTGCTAATCATTTCATTTCTGATGTTCTCAACACTTTTCAATTTGCCCCTACTCACAATCTGCCCAAGTCTTCGGCGATCCACAACACTGAATTTCCTAGGCCGACCTGCCCCTGCTTTGTGCTCTATCCCGGTTCCTGTTTGAATATTCTTCAAAGTTCTGTATACTGTAGACAGAGGAATACCATGTCTACAAGCTAACACTTTAGCATCAGCCTCACCCCTTTCAAAATCATCTAGAATGAGCTTTCTTTTCTCTCTTGCTGTAAATTCTGCCATGTCAACACAGGAAGCCGTCTGCTCAGACAAGGGAGATAACTCTTGACGTAATGAGCTGCCTTCTAAGCCTTCAAGAGTTGTCTCCCTTATTTAGTATCCTTAGTGCAAAGTGAAAGCCCTTTTTCTAATCTTAGCATCATTAGAAAAAAAAAACAAAGATTTTCTCAATAATTTCTGGGAACACTGTATATTACATTTACGTTTTTAATACAAAACCAAAACTAGATTATATTTTCATTTATCAACATTTCTCCTCAGTTTTCCGTTCCAACGAGCTGGTTGAATAGATCATTACCATAAAGATAAACTATCTATATGCCATGCTGGTTGAAACGTTCAATGTTGGGGCAACTTCTATTCACATTTTGGCATTTACGAAGATCGCCCCCAGATGGACAGATTAGATAGGCCGATTCACCTTCATCAGAAGAATTGTGAATGCGCGAACATTGGCTTCCAATATCTGTGCTTCAACTGCACGGCTTGTATGTCTTTTCTAAGCCTGACACACGTCTTGTGCCTTTGCGTTATATCTGGTTTGTAAGTTCATACTATACTGCAACATGTGCATAAACCACTTACCCACACAGATTTCAGAAAGGAAATGTGTAACGTTATAGACAATATTCTGTTTATTGTACTAACTCGTTTGAACTGCTTGTGGGTGAAGAACAAACCCTTCTCTTGAAAATGAATTCGCAATCACTCTAAAACAGCTATAATCAGCATACATATATGTTTTTACACATTCATGACCAACATAAAACGATCAATTGACTTGAAAATCTATCCCCACAAGAATTCCGTGTGAAACCACACTGAACAATTGTTACACAATACACACAGTTTGAAATTGAGAAAGCATATAAATCAATGCTAATAAGTGTGGAGCAATCGTAGCACGAAATTCAAAGGTTTAGCTGATGCAGTATACAATAAAACAGCAGTGATATCAACAAGGGAATGATGATAACATTCATCATAAAGCAACATGCATGTGATAGATCTATCTATATATATATAGGCTATTTATATAGCGCACATATCCACGCAGTGGTGCATGCTCAAGGCGCTAGTATTTTTCCCTCGATCACTGGATGTCCACATCGTATTTCGATCTCAACTCCCTGGGGAGTATACAACTCTTGCTGCCACTAGGCGCGCCGAGTTTATTGTGGCTCTCTCATCCTAACGAGGTACCCATGCAATTGACAGCTGGGTGGACTGGATCACAGCACTTTGTCCAAGTTTACTGCACGTTGCTGTACCCGCAACTAAGTGTATGCACGTGTTCATGTGGCCACCATCTGGTCATATACCAACTGATTCGTGGGTTCTTTAAGTTCACAGGGTTGTGTTCTGTACACTAAGGGTTGTGACAGCACTGAAAGAGTCTACACACAAAGTTGACTCCAAAGTTTTTACACCCGGTCACAGGTGGGCTCGATCCCGAAACCTCAACCTCGCTGGATCACTAGCCTGTCGCCTTAGCCAGCTAGCCCACCATTCCGTGAAAAGGCCTCCGAATAGTCCTTTACTAACTTGGATATATCAGTATGTTGTCATAGAAGCTTCTATATTACGTTTCTTCACCGGTCTAAATAAGTTAACTAGTACTAAAGTCGACTGAATTCACACTTGACTATCCCTTAGGGCGATAGCATGAATGCTATAAAGCATAATTCATAGTCCACAGACATTTCTATAAGGTGAAACTTCCATGACGCCACCTTCTTATACGCACTCTTGCTCCTGGGTAGCTAGGTAAATTTCAGAGCCTACATTTACTAGTTTACATTTTTATCTTTTGGGTTCGCAGTGCAACTGCAGACATCATCTCCACATGTGTCTGAAGCCTGTCACCAAAGACAGGCTGTGGCGAATCAGTATAACCATCCTTTACACTGTAAGTTACGCCATCGATCTGTTCGATACCTCCCAATTCCTTCTGTATTATGTTTACCTTATTCGTTTTCTTTTGTGCAAGTTCTTCTTTGTGACTAGTCCACTAAAAAGTAAAATTATGATGTGAGGTGGCAGAATTTATACTGCTGCCATGCGATTATTCTTATAAAATCTTTTCTTTACTTTACGTCTCAGGAATATTATTATAAACTTGTTGGACCGAAAACTGCAAATTCCGTTGTCTATTTCTGCAACCCACTTGGAACAATGTCTACTTTTCAGTTGATATCTCAAACAGATATGTAATTCAGTACAGCGCAACCGTTTATCAAATTTATCACCACAGTATGGCATAATCACAGTGTATTCAGGCCACTGTGCAGGTCCTTGAGTTTTCTCTTTTAGACATGGTTTAGTGGTTTAGATTTTGACGTCGACAAGACGTATTTCATTCAGTCATTTCGAAACTGAATCATTTGCAAATGATCGTAATGTCACCATGTCGTCTATCAGGATTACCCTTCCGATCAACGGCCTACCACAAATGTGTTAAGAGATTTTAAGAGATGATATGTTTCGGGTTTGGCCGGACTACATTTTGTGGACCCGTGAAGGTCCCGGGGTAGAATAGGCCTTCAGCAACCCATGCTTGCCATAAAAGGTGACTATGCTTGTCGTAAGAGGCGACTAACGGGATCGGGTGGTCAGACTAGCTGACTTGGTTGACACATGCCATCGGTTCCCCATTGCGCAGATCGATGCTCATGTTGTTGATCACTGGATTGTCTGGTCCAGACTCGATTATTTACAGACCGTCGCCATATAGCTGGAATATTGCTAAGTGCGACGTAAAACTAAACTCACTCACTCACTCACTTACATTTTGTGAAATCACTTACTGCCAAACCATGAACATTATATTGCGAATTTGGTTGGTGTTCGCCCATTAAGGGTAGAGATACGAAGGCATTGCAGGCTGTAGATGAACATTGCTGAAGAATAGCCATAACAACCTTATGAGGACGTGCATTGTCCTGCTGTAGTGTCAATCTCTTGGCGTTGTGCCACGTGGACGTCCTGCACGACGGAAGTCGGCAACTGCATTCTTGCCCAGACTTTTTGTACAATCAAACGTCAAACAATTAAGCCTCTCCAACTGACAGTATTTTATGCTTTCATGCACACGTGTTCAATCCAATTCACTAATTGCTGTATTTACATCTGTATCTGTACATGTGTAGTTCCAATATAATATTCAGATTTTTACTGGATGGCCGATAAAACTGGACTGCCTCTGACGCTGATGAATTATTATTCTTCAAACATGTATGGAGGGTAAAGGGAGTAAAGCTGTGTTCAAGTTCCAGTGCATAATTTCAGGTATTACCATATGAAGTCATATTTACATAAGTTGTGAAAGCTGATGAGGATGAAAGCATGCAATTTAGCAAGACCACGTAGCGAACAGGGTAGCCATCACATATACTCTACCTGGCTTAATGGACACCAAGATACTGCCACCTGAAAGAGAAGTGTGGTCGTGTTCATCACATACTTCACACATCGTTTACTGTGTCTGAACTATTATGTAGTGAGTAAACGAAATACACGCACGGGTGCACGCACAAATGAAATATGCAAATCTTACGAATTCAGATTCCAATGAAATTACATCAACTATGCTGGAAAAGTCCCGAGTGCAAAACTAAGCAATAAATATAATGGGGAAAAATCATGTGTGCATGTGTGGAAACTGATGGGGATGAGATAATCATGAGGCCCTAGGGTATACTAATTGTCCTGGCAGCCCCTTGTGAACCCAAAGCAAGAGCACAATGAAACATACAGACTCCTCCACACTGAGTTAATGTACGAGTACGCTATGTGTTCTATGCACATTGTTGTTGCCACTGTGGTAAATGAAATGTTGTTTCATGTGACTACTTGTAAAAGAAAGCGAAAACGTAACCACTACCACTAACATATATCTTTAATAGATATGTTCATGGTGACATTTACTCATAGATTATATATAAGTTTCTAATTTTGAATTGAACGGTCACTTTCTTGAAATTTCATATATGTAAAAAAAAGAGCTGTTGAGACAGTCGGGGTCAGGGGTAAAGACTGAGTGTCTTAATTTTCGCCCCCGCTAATGATATGTTAAAACTGTGAATGTTACAGCTTTGACATTAATATAAGTTGCTCACTTGTCCCGAGGGGGCCATGGGCCCATGAAGAGCGAGGGTAACATAAACAAACCTCGAGGGTACATGAACCCATGTCCCCCCGAGGGACCAGTGAGCAACGTATTTATCTTACCGTACACCTGAATTTTGAACTGTTTGAAGCACTTCTGTAGAATGCGAGGCGAATCGCCATTTTGCAGACGACACAAGGTAAACTGATTTAGAGTTATCTCCCTTCCATCGATTTTCAATCGCAAAACATCGGTAATTTCCGTGCTTGATGTTATTTGAGATATAAAAAAAAGTACTACCTGAAGCACCAGAAGGGTTCGGAATTCCCAGCGGTGTACGTTGAAAATAATACATCGCATGCAAGCGGGGTACATTGAAAATAATAGAATAGCACTTAGTCAGTCAGAAAGCGACATTCGTGTGTGAGGTAAGATAAACTGGACTGTTCTTTCAGAACCGTTTACAATCATAATCACAGCAAAAGGTTGGGAAGGGACACCGACCACTATACAACACTTTACCACCAACCGTTACAACTTCAAGTCTTTGAAAGAGAGATAGGTAATTTAGAGATCTATAAATTTTGACATCTGACCATGCTATGTCACAAGCAGTGCTGCCACTATATACATTTCATAGTGGATGAGATAGAGTGCTGCCTACTGTTTCCGATTTGGTGAACTATTGGTGAGTTGTTTTGACCTGGTGTTGCATTATTGTAATATTCCACTATGTCAAGTTAAAGAAAATTGATAGATAATGTTTCCACTAGGTCTATGATGTGAGCTTTCTCAGTCAATTTTCATGGTCGTATTTCCGCCTTAAGTCATCAATCACATCAGTAACCTAAATGTCATTCAAACCGGCGGTTTTCTCTCAGCAAACTACTGAATGATCCTATTATGCTTTCAAGTGGTGAAAGGCCGGGACAGTCCACTAGAATGTTATAAAAGCAATACTCATCCACTATACTTCAAAACTTATAAGGTAGATTACTTCAGTTACTGACAACAGTTACATTAAACAAGTTATCAAAGAATAAACACATGAAACATCAATCAGTGAATGAGTTAAAATTGATATTTACATCGGCAATGTGTCAGCCATAACGTGACTACATATAGACAATGCAACATGAAAACAGACAATAGATCGCAAGCAAATGAGGGTAGATCACCATACTAGGTACCAAAGGGAGTACTCCTGCACTCTGCGTGGCCCTTAGCTGGATTTGCATCGTCCCTGTGGGCAAATATGACCACCTTAGCCAGAGATAGGGACTAGCCCATGATTATTCTATGAATAAAAGCGTGGAAATGAATATACTTCGAAAAAGACGATGTTATGTGTCTTCTCAGAATGACAAGGACTTCAGTTCCTTGTGAGTGGGTGAGTGAGTGAGTGAAAAATGAAAGTCACTTTTTTCAATATTTTAGTCATATCGTGTCTAAAACAGTAAATACTTTATAATCTATTTCATAAACTTTGTCACCAAAGGAAAGAAAAATCTATATACATGTACTAGTAATTTTCGATCACATGGGGGAATTATTATCTCCTACGTAGAACATACTATCTCCTACGTAGTACTTACTGTCTCCTACTTAGTACTTACTGTCTCCTACGTAGTACTTACTGTCTTCTACGTAGTACTTACTATCTCCTACGTAGTACTTACTGTCTCCTACGTAGTACTTACTGTCTCCTACGTAGTACTTAATATCGCCTATCTAGGACTTACTCTTTCCTACGTCGGACTTACTAGATCGTAGAATCACCCACGTAGGACCTAATATCTCCAACGCAGGACTTAGAACGTAGTATCTCTTACGTAGGACTTAGTATCTGCTGCACAGAACTTACTATCTTGTACGTAGGTCTTAAGATGCGTCCTTCGTAAGATGATGAATCTCCAACGTAGGACATACTCCTTCGTACTACTTAATATCTCCTACGTAGTATCCGGTACAACAAGTATTGGTAGTCAGAATTCCATACATCTTTTTCAGGCTGTTGTAACTTCACTGGCTGACATTGTCAGCTTGTAGTATGGAAACCAATCAATGCATGAAACTGCACTAGCTCACAGCTACAGTGTAGCTCACTCTTTTAGCCACTTACGGTGTATATCTTTCATATCAAACATGCATGCATTGAATGATGTATAAATATCCTACCTGGGTAGCTGGGTAATTTCTCTAGATGTTGGTTTGCTTTATCCTGACTCTCTGTATAATATGTTCGTGAAAATAAAATAAAAATAGTTGATGGCATTCTAAAAGTTTGTTAGTAGCACAAAAGCGACATACTTTATGCATGGCACTCATCAATCATGACGTTTCCACGTACACCGTTTTACTGTTGTCGAGCAAAAGCGCTAAGATACGTACCGGAAAGTCGCCTCATCACAGGATACAGAACAAGTCATACATAAGATATCTTACCTTTGCCAGAATTAGCATTCATTCACCATGTGCATAAAGACTGCGCGTATAAATGGTTTATGTCCAGACTATAATTGTGTAGGAGCCTTGGTGCTTATATTTATGATTCATTCTGATCATGTCCCAATGTATATGCAGAAACGTCAGTCCAAACTGCTTATTGCTACCCCATGTGTCATAGCCACGAGGACCTTCAGGGGACCTTTGAAGTTTATATCGAGAGACTACTGGCATGAAAACCTGCTACAGTGATCGTCTGCTCTAATTCACCAACGACTGTTCGGAATGTTCCTACTCGGACGGGTGCTTTTTACCACAAAAGGAAAAGCTGTAACATATGAATCGGCTTTGATGATATATATACGGACTTAACGCGAAGAGCTTCGCTAGTGAGACTCTCAGATCCTATCAAAGGAAAGCTGGCGTATTGATCAACAACATCGTCGGTGTCACTGACTTGGCTGGATTAACTTGTAGGCTATCTAATTACATCTGTAGTCAAGATCGGTATGCAGAAATCGTGAAAAGGATTTCATTCATCCAGAACTTCATAACTGTGTGTTGTCCCTGTTCATCTGGATGGGATAAGGAACCTCAATGCATAACATTAGTAAGTACTGCATGCTTCAGGTCTCACAGGGGTCACCTTTTGTTGAACATAAGCTGCCAATGGGGGCGTTACGACCTTCTGGAGCTGGGGAGGGGAGGGGACGCTTCTTGGACGGAAATCCCCTGTATGGTATTGATTTTTCATTTTCGGTGTCACTGTCTGAAGTATAAAGACGATAGATGTTAAAGTACCGTGAAACATTCCGTTTCCGTTCTTTCGGGAATTCTTGAAATAAGTTATGTTAAAACGGAACATGCATTATTCATGCACTTATATTCTGAAGATGATGTGAATGTAAGTGGTACATAATAACTTCCTGTCCTGTAGCTTGCAGAAATGCATCTCTAATTATCTGCCAGAGTACTTCGTGTAAGCTATGTCAGGTCGGTGCTTCACTTAAAAGTTTGATCACGTTTACATAAGTAAGGCCAATTGTACCTTGCACCCACAAAACAAATATTCATAAACCTATCCGTTGTGTAGTGAGTACATGTTACATGTTTGTTATGAACGCTAAAGTATCATATTTCTACAATCACTCCTGACACTGACGGCCATTAAAAGAGTAATAAAAGGGTACATTGAGTAATCATTTTCCAGTGGCAAAACACTCGAAAAACACACGTTTGCAGAGGTCACGACAGTGCAGTGAACTTTCCACAGAAATTGCTGTGAATGTATAATGTGAGAAACACATACGAGAAAAACATACGAGAAAAACGGCGACACTAGTTGCAGAGACGTGCATGTCATCACGGGAACTTTAGGTTATCAAGGGCTTTACGAAACAGTATGTAACTTGAACGTCTGACTGTAATGACTGAATGAGTGCGCTTGGCCTTGAGCCTTTTCAAGCAATATTCCAATATCACGGCAAATGACACAGAAAAATGGACCGCTTTTGGTGACTGTACTGTAATATTGTATGTAAGTAATGATGTAAGTGAGTGAGTGAGTTACGATTCATCGTCATATTTCCACCATATCGTAGCGAGGAAAATTAACTGTTTTACATAGAAATTAATGTTGACTTTTAAAAAAAACGTAAACGAAGGACAGTAAATAACTAGATTATGATATATATGAATTCAGAGCTAGTAATTAGACAAAAAAAACATTTTAACAACAACTGAAATTAGAACACCACACTGTAGACCTAGTAATGTAAGTATAAATTATGTGTGTGTCTATTACGTTCATAGAAGCCCGTGCAGACACAATAATTGCACACTATTGCTGTGGGTTTTTGTGTGTTTCAAAAAAACAACGACTAAACAGAATAAATTTAACCACATGTACTTTAGCTCGCTCCGATTAGCAGATTCTGTAAAATACAGAATGATACTCTCCTGTGTGTATAGAGTTTAGATCCTGATATGGGCAACGATAAATCAACGTGTTGACCAAGGATGTTAATGTCCATGGTACGTCCAATATGTAAACATCGACTGTGAAAAGTGCCCCACTCTGTGTGGCCTGTACCAGGTAGTTGCAGTATGATGCTTCTGCCTGCTCAACCTGCACTTTATTCCTAAACACTTCACTCACATATACTTTATGAAACAGATTCACTCAACAAAACCAGGACTGATGGCACAATCTCGACATCATTACTTATGTATCTCAGTTAGTCATTTGTCCACACAAACACTATTTAATGTATTTGATTGCATTAGTATACATCTAGAAAGAGTCTCGTGGTTCTGTTTGAACAGTTGCAATTTAACCCTTCAGCGATGACCTTTGTGAAATGACTGTCACCCACTTGAAACAAATAACACGAGGTCAAGCTGTCCACAGGTGTTATGTACAAATTTAACACTTCACCACTTGTCTGCTAACTGACGGTATAACCATCAGTTCTGTAAGGATATGAAATGACAACACATCCGGAAAGAAGATCTAGTTGTCATTTATTCATGCCTCTATTGTATGAGCCCCCAGTCCATGAAGTGTAGGCTGGAAGCAGAGGTAACGTATCATGATCTTAGATGTCCGATTGCAATTTCGTTTCGGAAATTGTCCCACCAGTGGGGTTCGAACAGGAACAGTATGACTCGAGGAAATGTAAATGAGCAAGTATCGACTTCAGACTTTCTGAACCAGCGAAACAGTGTATTAAAATAACCGGAGAAACGCAACCTAGCAGTTGCACGAAATATGCAAGAAACATGATATGTTCTAGAAAAATGGCCATTAATGTATACTTTAAATGGCTACACGACCAGACGCCTATTTTTCCACTCAGAAGAAGTGCTGACACCAGAAATATGACACCTCTATTCAGCGTTAAATGATCGACCCCAGGACATTCATGGACATGCCCTCATATTTTAGGAGAAGCTGCCACGCCTGCATGGAGATGGTTGCACTAGGTACTGAGCATGTGAACTCGCTAGTGACCCGCCTCTAGTGTTGTGACTCATTTTCATGTGCCAGTTTCCCTGTTGTTATGGACTGGTGCTCAGTACTAAACTTCGAAACATTTGTCTTTCCATCCAGTAATATTTCATTAGCGGCAGTAAAAGTTATACATTGATTCTGCTTGCTGTTTATTTGTAAGAAAAAAAATGTGTTTGGGTATAGAATGATAGCAAATTACCAGCTCCAGGAAGTTCAAGTTGAACACGTCAGGTGGTCTTTGAAGTAACTAAAGTAACTAGCACTCTTATGGCTCGTGATGGACGTGCGAATGCCGGTAGCATTATCGGTGTGGCAAACTGTTCCGTTGCACCGTGGCACAAATCTGGTTCAAGAGAACTAACATGACATCAACTCTCCACTCCACTTGTTATGACATGGTGCGTTTGACTGCGGGCAAACTGAAGCGGTGGCACAGGGTAGGAATGTAGGATGTGTGTTAATCTACCGACTTGACACATACTGGGCTATATTTTTCATCCTTTACCAGTTTGTTCACACGTGTTAATCAATATGGTCTAGCCGTTCGTTGCTGCCACATTTAGGTATCATATTACTGCAGTGAAGTGACTGAGTTGGGTTTTACGCCGCGTTTAGTAATATTCCACCAACATCACGGCGGGGAACACTAGAAATTGACTTTACACATTGTACCCATGGGTCTTAGGCGTGACGAGCAAACGCTTTAACCACTAGGCTACCCAACCGGCCATACTCTACTATAAGCAGTGCCGGATGGAGATGAAACATTTAGTGTACATATTGAAGTGTGATTTATATATTTCTAATATCGCTGATGACATTTGATATTTTCATTGCTTATGCGCATTGCAGATGTTCAATAAGATAATATTAGATCTTGTAATGTATCTAAATATACTTCAAATGAATATTGTTGCCAGACACTTTTCAACGTGTAATACACACTGGGCATGAACTGTTTGGAATAACTCATACGTGGTGTTTAACATTTTGTGAAGTATGGTTTCAGGGTTTACAGTATGGATTTGGCAAAATGGTGGGGATATTTGACTTTATGAGTCTGGTCTAAGCAAATACCTTCGATCAGGGCCTGTTATATACGTTCGCATCAAACGAGATGTTCATGGTTGATATATGTTGTCACAGCTGCAGTTTAAACTGAATATTGCCACAGAGTACAGTCTCATTGACATTACGTTGTGAACAAACACTTGCTCTTGGTGCTGGTGGATAGAATGTCTCCCTGGAGAGCTGTTCAGATCCGCTGGCAGTGTGATAACAAAGGGCGTTATAGTATGGTTCATGATTGTTAATATCTCGCCTGATACTCGGCAATGGGGTGACACAAACGGGATTGGTTGCAAACTATGAGTATAGCGCATGTCAATGTATTCATCATCATTCGACCAAACGACAGACCTTGGTTTCATAGTCATGTCGGGGAAGACTGCATCGGCTTCAGATATGCCAGATACGAGAGACAGGTTAAGGAAAGCAAAAGCTGTGAAATAAATGAATAAATAGGTTTGTTGGGCTTAATGGTAAACAGAGGCAGAAAACTGTACATCCCAAAATGTGAAAGAAATTGTCCTTTATGTAATTCTTCAGTTGAAGATGAAGTACATTTTACATTCCACTTTATGAAGATTTACGTTGTAAGTATATCCCAGAATATTATCAATCGATAGATTTTACCTTTTACAAGTATATTAAAAACTAAAATATAATGAACGATTGTCTTGTCTTGTCTTGTTTTGTCTTGTATCAACCAACTCAGCAAGCCTGACCACCCGATCCCGTTAGTCGCCTCTTACGACAAGCATAGTCACCTTTTATGGCAAGTATGGGTTGCTGAATGTCTATTTTACCCCGGGACCTTCACGGGTCGCACACGTCATAATTTGAAATAAGTAAACATTAATGGATATATCTGTACCTTATATAACAGATCTCTTTGCACGCACTTTACAACACAGGTGACACGGCCAATACTGAGGTGTATATAAAATGAGTGTAACTTATAACTGCAAACGTTTCTTTCTTTTAGTCCGTATGGGGATCGATCATTCTCATATGGAGAGTGTTTTAAGTCGGAGAGACAATATGGTGGTCATGTTGACAGCTTTAAATGTGATGGGCTGTCGTTCAAGGGTTGAAAAGGCCACAGTTTTGACTTACTATTCATGCTAGGTAGCATCCATTATCAAAATTCACAATTTCAGGGTATGCCATAAAAGGTTATATGTTAACAGATAGTGTTGAGGTGATTTTTCTCGATCTGGAGTGGTTTACATCCTTTTGTTGTACCGCCAGGTTATATTGCATTTGTGGCGTCATTCAATTGTCTGCAGGCTCCATTGCTTTTCAGGAATAAATTGATGTGTAACAGTTTCAAATTAAAGGCGTCATTTTGACATTTAATTTTGATAACAGAAATATTCCCAATACTTTGAATGTAATTTAAGTAGGGATTAAGTATGGTGATATCCTCATAGCTCTATTCCTCGCAGGCGCCGATGCACATCATCTTTAAAGATTGGAGAGTTACTCGGACATTACCTCCACGTAAGTTTGTAGTAGCCGTTACTGCCGACATCCGATTCCAGCATTTCATCAATAACAACGGGCCTGTCTGTACCTCAAGAGTGTATTTCCGGCAATCTTCATACAAACAGGAACTATGAGTGAACACTTTCTGGAATACTACTTCATCTTTACTCACTAAACAAGCACAGTATAGTTACGTTGACCATTATACTTTACTCTGTGCGTAATTCCAAGACATGAATGTGGATGTAGTGTGGACTGTATGAAGTCAACATGTCTTCTCCAAAGATGGAGGACAAATTTAGAGGTGTGGACACATTCAGACATCAAGAAGGGAATTCAATCATTTGAAGATTGTCAAAATTTCATAAGACTGATGAAATGAAGGTATATTCTTTTAATAAGAAAACAATTAACAAAACAAGTTTGGGAAAGATGAAGCCATCTTGCAGAATTTCCAGTCATATAAACGTCGTGATACAGATGGTTCTATGTCCGATGGTATTCACAGTATCATGGCCCGAGGTTTTATTGAATTAGTCAGGAAACCATGAACCTAAGTTCTGTTTAACATGGCTTATAATGCAAAAATAAGATAGCAGGATGTTCATCGTAATTGCGATCCACAGTTGGCGCTAAGTGTGTTGCGCATGTGCGAACTAAACGTTTCATAAATGCTATCGTCATCGGCACCGTTGACCTCCCGATGTCCTGTTATTGACACCATCGATGTCGCTGTTTACGCTTTTTAAAAGTTAAAAGACTGTGCTTCCGTTACCCTGTCTGGCAGTCGGCGTACGTGACTGGACGTCTCGTAGTCAGCAAATTGTGTCTAAGATGGGTACTTGCGTTAAACAGCACGGCATTTCAGTGGGCCGGCAGCATAAAACCGACACAAGCGCGGACCAGTACATGTGGCGGATCAGTACATGTGGCGGATCAGTACTGATCCGCCACATGTGTAAATTATCTTGAACACAGCTGTAAACCTTACTTGTCTCATTTCAGATATATCGCTAGGAAACCTTGCCAGTGAATGCAATTACAGACTGTATGATCGAATGTTGTTGGCATGTCTTCTGTAGTAGATGAAGTACACCTTTGTAGCGTAAGTCGGGGCCTTACGAGATGGTCATGAGGAATTACGTGCGCATGGCTGGTCAAGATACCATACTTTGGTTCCTTACCAAATAGCGCAGAGAAGGTTTTCTAGGAGATATCAGGATACCTTGTCCACGGCAAGATGTCGCCGTTAAACATTAGCTGAAAAATGTTCACAGCTGCATCATATGCAAATAGACAGAATGGATTATGAGATACAGGCTCTATTGTACAACAGTGTTGATAACTATGATGATTCCTTTTGATTAGCTTATGTTCCTTCAGTCAAAGACACCACCCAAAGTGTTCCAATTTCAACATTATGTAGTGTTTCTTTAAAGGTTCATTTGAATTTCACCAAATTCGTTCGCTGATTTATGTTTTTGAAAGGCAGAGTGTATCTTTTCTCAACCTGCATATTTTCTTGTACCATTCAGTTTTCATAGAACAAGCTAGTCTCAGATATACTTCACGTTTGGATGCTCGTGTTCTCTTTTGACTGCTTTAGTGTGACATGAAGCGTTTATAGTGATTCCGTACACGAATTTAACAATTTTGTTCACATTGTACTTTCCTCCACTACAGGTTAAACGATACGCATGTTATATTTGGGATTAAACTTTCAAATGAAATTACTTCTAGTGCTCTTATGGGATTGAGTCCCATCCGAAATTCGAACCCTCACCGTCAAAGTCAGGCGCATAGTCACAAGCACACAACACCAGCCATCTAACCCACTAATGTCACCGTTTTGAGGTTTCGATTCCCGTATGTAACAGTGAAGAGGTCAACGTCATACAAAGCCGCAGTGACCGAACAAAATGGGATACTCTCCGAGACAACCCACTGTAAAAACTACCAATTATCGTTAATCGTTTGCTGAGACATTTATATTTACTTTGTTCACGGATGCTCTGATCCATAATTTCGCAAGGTTTAAGATTTTTTCCCTACGGTATGGTGATTACACTTCAGGAATGAAACAGCCAAGGATCTCATATGAAAGTCGGAATTAAGGCAGACGACGTAGACGCATTCTATTTCTCTTCCCACAAATCAGGAAGCCTTTATAAGATATATAAATTGTGATGTGGTGTAAAGTTAAACAATATCCTTGGTATTATTTGTTATTTTTGAAATTCCAGTATCGGAGGCATTCGGTTTGTGTTCAAGTCCGCGTTCCATGCAACCGTAATTACAGTGCACCTTTATCCGCCTGGGCATATAAAGTCTTTGAGCAAAGGGTTCTTCTGTTTTGAGGTTCATGTATCATTTAGATACACCAAATAATCTTAAATCAATGAATATAAGTTCTACAATATAGTGATTAACACGCATGAGACTTACAGCTGAAACGTCTTGGGTAGACATCAGTTAGGACAATGTAACCTACACCCATTATACTCTGAAGTCTCTTTTAAAGTTTGAATTCAACCCGCATATTTTCGAAAACCACAAGCGTACCAGAGATCTCAACTCTTAGTAACTAAGCTAGAACGGGAACTTAATTTCAGACTTGAAGAAAGACTCGTTTCTCTGGGAGTGATAGGATCCATACCAAAAGTACCTACTACTTCTATAAACTGAGACTGAGGCTTGTGACACAGAAACATCACTACACCCTAGAAGCTTGAACAGGCTTGTTTTGAATGAGAGACGCAGAATTTCTGCTGACCGATGCCATTTAGGAGGAGACGTGTTTGGGTTAGAATTAATGCTGGGGTACAAATACACACTTTTTTCAACCGCTGTGTCTTTCGCTCGGACTTATGACAAGTGCACTTGCAATATGGCATCTAATTACAATAATTACAGCCATCGGGAAATGATTCCCACAAACAAATATATATACAATGTGTCTGTGTTGCTCTTTGTGTGTCTTGAAACCAGTAGTTCAGCATGACATCAACTGTGAACTATTCTCCCGTTTTCAAAAGCTCTTTTGTTACCATTCAAATCAGTAAGTTCGCGCGATGCGTCAAAATATTAGTATTGCAATAGATCACTTGAGGGATGGACATACTCTCTGCATTGTCCTTGTCCAAGACGTTCTTTCATAATCGTCATATGCCACACACACTTGATCTGTAGACTGCATAAATATGCGTGTCCTTCGCTGGCGTAGTCAAACAACAGCTTTCACATTTTCAATCTTCCTTGATATAAGAGTGAACACCACGTGTTCAGTTCTATCTTCCTCGAAAACAAGGCTCTGATTCTCGAAACGTTCGTAGCCCTAAGAATTCTTAACTTTGATCGTAGTCTATGTGTTAAGAGTGGGCTTAAGAAGTTCGTAGGGTTACGAACGTTTCGAGAATAGCTAGCCAGGTTCAACAAATCTCTCACATGTGATGTACTTTGTCTTTGAAAACCTTGTTTCGAATTTTGTGAGATTCTGCCTTCTGTTTTGCCATGTTTCTTTCCTGAGACCTTTTAACTATACCAGTTTGTGGGCGGCTGTGGATGAGAAGGCACTCGGTGTTTATGAGGTAGTTTGAGGATGTTCCTTATCACCTCGCCGATTAATGTGGTTCTACACTACTCAAATAGGAGTGTTTTATTGTGTGGCTCTGCATATTTCATTGTCTACAGACATTAGTGCTCTGCTCATCCGATAGCCAATACAAATCAGTTCATTGTTAAGCCTGTGGACTTTATCCTTAGGTGCTTTATTTTCACATGTGTCGAGCTGTGCACCTAATTCTGCTCGATTCGATTTGGACTTCAACGTTTGAGTAAGAAACTCAACAATCTTGTTCTTGACATCGACTTCAAAACCTTTCTGGTGAAAAGAAAAGCCACTAAAAGACATCTTTCTTTCTTTCTCTGCTCAAAAAGCTTATTTCTGTGTTGTAGCCAGTATGGCTGTTTAAGCTCCACAATGCGACTCAATACGAGCCCAACAGATTAGTATCACCTGTGTGTTTCGCTCTATCAGCATGTAACCACCAAGGTCAGTGTTGTCGTTAATGCTGGCGATAGCATTATTCAGACACTAGCACTCAAATACCAGATCCTTAATCTGGAGTACATATTCTGGCACTGTTCTTTGTCAAAGAAGTGAAAAATGAAAAGTGCATCCTGTGCATATTTCATCAATGCATCCTAAACATCGCTATTTGTATTTTGTCGTCTGACAAAAATCCTTGTGGAAGATGGATGCAAATGTCCTTTGCATAATCATGCAGATTTCATGCTTTTTGCTGTTAAGTAGAAAGTAAATTTGAAGTAAATATTCGCTTTGCTTTGTGTCCACATTTCATGTCTACAGATGAAATATCATGACTACCTCCGGTTTATCGCTGGGCTGTACACAAAAGATCTTATCAGTTTCAGGGAATGCTGTTTTTTTCTTTGCGATGGACAGATAGGAAAGTGTAGCTGTACACTCTTTCTAAATCCTTGTGAGACTGTGTCGTATTGAGCACCCAGATGACATTGTGGTATGGTAAACAGTTCAATATTTTAATAAAATAACACAGTGTAGATGTACCCGTATGTTCAAACCCTGTTGTACGATGACCGTGGAATGAGTATGATTATTCCTCGGACAGGGCGGCGATATACGAAATTTCCTATTTATTGAAGAATTCCATAAATATAAAACACATTGGCTTCTAGTAATTATATGGAAAAAAACACACGAACGAATCGGAATATAATAAAAGCGATAGTGAGTGAGTCAGTGGGTGAGTGTGTTTTTACGCCGCTTTTAGCAATATTTCAGCAATATCACGATGGGGTACACCAGAAATGGATTTCGCACTTTGTACCCAAGACTCGCACCCGTGTCTTCGGCGTGACGAGAGAACGCTTTAGCTACTAGACTAGCCCGCCGCCCCACAGCCGGCAGTGAATCATTACAGGAGATATTATGACCGCCAAAGGTAATATATGAATTTCAAAGTTTGGGATCAGTAGTGTTTTGGGACCAATACTGACACGATTTGTGAAGGCATATCTCATTTCTGACAATGGCAGACCGCAGGAGGTCAGCACCAATCGAGAACCATGGTCAGAAACGAGTCGTTTCATGCACAAAGATCCAGTCTTGGGAGTCACATCGTCAACCCGTACGTCTTGCAAACGTGTTGCCACGGTTGTTCTGCGCAGTAACCATTGTTCGCACAATATGCCGTTGGGTTGGCTCAGTCATAGCGACGTCATCCAAGAACCAGTCCAGCTTCAAATCGGTCATGAGGTGTCAGACTGACACTGGCCTGACTCTGGAAACAGCCACAATTAACATTGTTTCGATGTTGATTTTGTAAATCACACTTTCAGATCACTCTATGGCTATTTTGTCTAATCTATGACACCCTGTAGGATCTGCAGTTACACAGACAGTGAAACATTGACCGTTGTGACCACTACACACTTACTTCTGCCTGCTTCCTCTATACCATTATCGTAGACGTACACAGTTATATTTGTTTATATAATCAACATGTCAAGCACAAAATGACAGATGATCGCATGACTTCAAATACCAGATCACAGATGTAAGAAATATTGGTTGTTGCTCCTAATGTAGCTATAGACATACACCCGAGTGAGGGAACACTATAAGATATTACGTAATAAAGGGAACCCAGTGCCAGACTATAGATCAAGTCTTTCAGTAGTATTTCTCACATTCTCTCCCGTATAATACTTTGCCCATACCACACTGGTTCAAGTTACTATTATTGCTAATATCAAAACACTTCTGTTATTGCGTGCATGCATTTCAAAGGTAGTGTTTACTGCAAAAGCACAAAGCTATCTTGAAAAACAAATATAGGTATAAGCCTGACGTAAGTATATAACATTATTAATTATTAATCAGCGTTGTAATCCTGTATACCGTGTTAGCGACAGAGTAGATTGGTAGCATTGCAGGATACTTTGTTGTTTATCTGCTACTACGTACTGTTGAAATTGCATTGTCGATGATTTGGTTCGACGTTTAACTTAGTCTAGTAACCGACTGGTTTCACCAACATGTCTGCGTGAAGCTACGTGATGTGTTTCCCTTTCACTGATTCAGTTGTTATGCTTTGCTTCCTGTTCCGCCTTTACCTTACTCACTAAGTTTCGGTGTTCACTGACACATGATGTGTAATCACTTAAGCAACTTTCAAAAACCTTCTTCTTCCACCTGCTTTATGGCTTCCTATATAGACATTACATCACATTCCAGTATGCATCAAATAAGTATAATTAGTAACTGTTCGTTTTTATGATTACTTCCATGTGTACTTGTGAACATTAGTCTTGAGTTGAGACATCAGGTGTCATGAGATTAGGAAGAGACTGATGGAGAAAGAAAGCATCAGGCGTTGTGACAAGATGCCGGCATAAAATCAATGGCAGGTGTCAACTGTAATACTGTGGCGATTATTTAGAGATTGTGGGCATTTGAGTCAGTTTGACAAGTGCCCAAAAGAGAAAGGCTGTGTTCTGTGTTTAAATGATGCGGTCCTTTTCCTACATAAAACTGGATGTCCTAAGCGTAAATCGTTCACCGCAAAAAGTGTTATTGTATTCACACTCATGGCCGGTAGTTTTTAAATATTCGTATGGAAGTCGTAATTCTATACAACAGTATGGTAAAGGTGTTTCCCTTTAAAGTAATGACGACTTGGTCATATTAACGTTAACAGTAGTGCAATATTGTCATTTAGGGATGCACAAAAGTGCAGTTCAATTGCAGCTGAGGACATCGACATCCTTGACTAGCAGTTATATATTTTTAGAAGCGATAGCGGAAATTACAGCCAGAACCTATCAATCAACCAATGACCCAATCCATTAACCAATCAGTTAATATCAGTTAAACAATGGGCGTGGGGGAAGGGGGGGGGGGGGGTAGAGAGAGAGCCCGAGAGAGAGAGGGACGAAGAAGGGGATAATAGCCTAATGGTTAAAGCGGCTGCTCGTCACGCCGAAGTCCCGGGTTCAATTCGCCACATGGGTACAATGTGTGAAGCTCATTCCAAATGTCTTTGCCTTAATATTGTTGGTAATTGCCAATTGCTAGAACCATACTCACTCAATCAATCCTTCTTCCTTCAATCAATAAAAAGGTTTATTAACATGAAAGATTATCTCATTAGCCACGTGAGTTGTTTACCTAAAAGCATATCACACATTCAATAAACGTAAAGAGATAAATGCTGTAAATCATACAGCCGATCAAAAGAATAAATAATTCACACTGTTCTCTCCCATTTACCAATTCTGTAACACGTCCATTCCGTGCTCCGTGAGACGTCGGTTGTTGTCAGATACTAGTTTCGATGATGTATTTGATTTCACCTTTTGTATCCGTGTCTAAGATTTCATCATAATAATCGTTTCCATTTTTTTACTACTGTTGAACACTGGTGTATACATTCTTCTGGCAGACGGTTTCCATTCACTGAAAACGTAAACGGTAACGTGATGACTCAAACCTAAGAGAAAACAGATCTTAAGCGCGCATTGATTGGCTCTGTACCAATAGTCAAAGACGTGAACATGAGTTGGCACTGTGTGGAATCCGTTTTGTAGTGTTCAGTTCAGTACTAGTATTATTTGGTTTGTCATTCGTTCCCATCAGGACGATGCCGTGCCAGACACTGTGAGGTCACAGTTAGAGATAATGAATACAGAGAGTTAACGTTTGAGGAAACAGTGATCGAATATTTACCATTATATCAACAGCCTCCTACGCAATACACAAATGAATGCCAACGATGTTTGATACGTCAAATGTGTCAGAAATACATGGTCTGGAAATTATACTGCGTATTTATTAAATGAAAATATGAAATTGTATTGTGAGAACACATCGACATTTGTTTGTTTTGTTTCAGTAATATTCAAGTTTCCTCGAGTCAGGAGAGTATTTACATAATCTTAGTGTGGCTCCCTACAATGCAGTAGCTAATTTGTGTTTCACAATTATGACGTCATGGTAAATCTACTGTACTGTAAAGTTGTCCTCACTTCCTCTATAATTATCATGTTTGTGAAGCGAAAATGTTAAATATCACTGTATCCCTGCTCAGCGACCAACTTCACTTGAGATAACCGCGGAATGCATGATAAGTAATCGTTATGTTTGGTATGTAGACACCAGAAACCTAATACCAAATATGCAAGGCCGTTTTACAAATAAGCGAAGCATCATCGAACCAATAGTGCATTTAGAAATGTCAAAAATGCCATAATGATCTAACAAGATACAAGTGTCTTTCTTTCCGATTTAGCAAAAGCATAAAATTAACATAATTTTGGATTGCGTGGCCGTTTGCTTCAACTTTTCTAATTCAAACTTTCTAAATGGCAGTCAGGATCAGAATGTCCTACAAGGCGGCAGTTTTTCGTCTGTCACATTATTTTGCATAAACATTAGTAGCTCGGTAATAAACGATTCAATTGATGGGATCGCTATTACGGATGATGCTGATGTTTTTAATCGATAGTCTTATGTCTATATCGGTTATATCTAAATATTAATCATAAATGGTGCTTAGATAAATGGATTCAGTTTCTAAAACCAAAACCAATGATGTTCAAGTTCTTTTCACAAAACATAGACCACATAAAGATCAAGAACTAATATTAGCTGGCATCAAAGTCGTTAAGGCAACCACGTTCCTGGATATTATTAACGTTCACTTTTTAACCGTTCAGCCTCATATGAAATATAAATCTTGAAAATATAAAACTCAGCTTTTCTCCTCGCCAACATGGTACGTGGGAATGCCTGGGCTGGACCTGATACTAAACTAAAGAAATCTTACACAAATCAACCGTATTTGACAACTGCAATATAATTCATAGAAACATTTATGGCACTTACAATTGTATTTTCATAAAGGTCTTCATATCTTCAAGTTATTGGCATGTGCTACTATCATTGGACCAAAAGATTAAAAGATAACACCTAAATTGTAACAACAGAAGCTAATGTCATATTAACAGCTCCAACATATATCATTAATCACTCTAAATCTGCAATGTTCAACATTGTCAAAAACATAGTTTTCAAACATCCACCTCTAAGTGAAGTCATTGAATTATATAGAAATTTTACAACTGTCCAACACGCTGGTGCTAACTCAATGGCTAATAATGCAGGCAAACAAATCAGCTAATCTGTCACACAACATCTTATCCTCAAAAGTGATCACGAACCTGTCATTAGATGTTAATGAAAAATGAGTGGGATGAATAAACTACATAAAAGTAATCAAACTATCGGTTATACCTATTTGGACTGTCAGTCCAAATGTACAGAGGTCGTTTTAAGATGATGCTGTACATCAAAGTTACCGGTACTGATGAATATTTATCAATTTTGTGTCCCTTGTCATGAAAGAATCATAGTCTAGCATATCCTGTTTGACTGTATTGATTTTTCCATCAGAAGGGATCAGTATTTCAAATCATCAGCTATGAAGGATCTTTTGAGTGATTTTAGTTCTCATCTAATAACACGATGCATTTCAGTGGTGTCATAGCCTTGGTTGCTCTTGATCTATAGCCAATATTTATTCTGAATAGTTATTGACAGTCATACGTTAATGTTTTCAAACTGGTTTTAAATATTTATCTGGGATTCCTAGTTCATTTACCTCCCTTTGTTAACAGATGTCATATATTATTACAAATAAATAAATTGTTCCCATATCAGTCGTGACAGTCACGGATAGTCATGATAGATTCAAATAATGCCGATGTGATATGTCCTCAAACACTATCCAAAATGACGACAAAAGATGCTGAAAGTCACTTCTTCCCATCATAGCTACTGGCTGCTATTGCACGAGACCACATATAACAAAAATTACCTCATTGTTTTATTTGATTCCCTATTTTCCAATCAAAGCAAACTGGGGAAGCAAGTCAGTCACAATTTTATTGTTAACAATAATCGTTTTCTCTCTGGAAACATGACAAACCTTTGTGCATTTAGCCCCGTCAGGCTCAACTCAAAATCCATACTGCAGACCTGAAGAAACATTCAGTTTGAGATTTCTGATGATATCTGTCTTTTAAGGATGATCAATGTGTAATTTATGCACAAAACCGCGCCAATAGAATATTTTACTCATTCTGTCATTGCGTTTTAATGTGTTTTTGGTTCGATCGCTGTTGCAGACATTGATTATCATTTATTATCATTAGCGACAGTGATTATCAAGATATGACCAGTTCACCACTTATTATCCAGAACTCGACACCGGTACACTCGACAAGTATTCATAAACCACCAAGGTATACCGTGAAAATGTCAATGTACCGTCTAATGCTTGCTATGAACACTATACTTTACACTATTCCAGCCGTTCAGCCCGTGTCAAGTATAGCACTAGGACGGAAGTTTGCACACAAGGCATAGACATCGTTTCTAGAACTTTTTCCCGCTACGCACATATGATATCAATAAATTAATGCAAACTTGCAGTTTGACTCTATATGAATCTTCAAAGGAATCAGTAGGTTTTTTCTTTTATATCTATTTGCAAGCATCTCATGCATGTATGATTGGAAGGCCGTTTCTGTGGACTTGATCCTCTCGTAAGCCAACGCAATGTCGCGTTAAGGTTAGTAAATCTTGATCTAGGTCTAGATTTTCAAATCTCTCTTAGTGTTTACGTAGTCGTAAGTGCCATAAATTAACCTTAAGTTACGACTCTCTTAAGGATAAGAGAACTTCGAAAATCTAGGCCCTGTTGCACCAAGCGTTTCCGAGGAAGAATTCCGTTCACAGAAAAAAATGGTTACATTGGAAAATAATATAATTTAGGGGTATTGTTAAGTTAAAATACCAGGGTTTAATGTTTCCAAGGATATGCTGTATACAAGTGAACAAGTGCATGTGGTAATAGGACCAGCATGTTTCTGAGTCATTAAATAAGAAATGTAGGAATAGACTCTTTCCATCTCCCATGAACTACATAATTGGGCGTTCAAGGCAAAGAAAATGAGCAAACCTAGAATGCAATGAATATTACTTTAGATTAGAAATACAATTATAGTACCTTAAAACGTTTTGAATGTTCAACTTCCATTATTGAGCAGATCACATTTACTCTTTGCCTTTGATACATACGGAAAAACGCATAGTGAATACTATATTTCTATTTCAAATAACATAGCAGAGGAAGTGAATTTCTCAAATGCACATGCATGTATACACATGTAAAAAGTTTCACATTATAATTATGTCGGTTTTACTCTTCGGGAGCACTTAACATTGATTTCAGATATGGACGACCAAATGCGAGCACAACGTGCAATAAATATTCGTGTAGCCGTCATTAAGAAAATATTAAGTTTCAGCAAACTGTTCCTACAGCTTGAGATCTTGGAATATATATTGATTCCATTGTTAATAAGCATATATTGGGCCTCCTTAACTGATAACTGTTCAAAAGTTTGCAAGTTATTTGCATACGGATTGCTGGAATGTAAGTGATGACTGTTGCAAGAGATTCTCGCGCATGAACTATCAACCAGCTGGCGAGAAAACATCAGCATCTTAAGGCGCGTCAGAGTTCAGGTCGACCGTGAGTTACAACTGCAAGGAACGAGTGCTGCCCTTCTCAGAATTACAAGGTTTTGTTCGTTCAGGCCTGCACGATGACAACCCACTAGCTTTCACGTTGTCCTCTTGCCTAAATGAACGGTCAGAAATTGCCGAAATAGTCTGTTGATATCTTTAGAGCACAAAGCAGCATTACTAGTATCAAACACGACTTTACTGGAAATTGACGTCACAGGCAAGGGTCAACTGGTCGAACGTAACTACATTTTTTTTGTTCATGATTGATGACAGAGCTCGTGTTAGCGCTGCAGAAACGCCGAACATGCACATCTGAATATCTTGGCGTAAGTACCATTTGACGAACGAGATTGTGATGTAGGGGTGCCTGTCACATGACTGTAAAAGTAACCATGTGAGGACCAGACAGACTTTTAATGGACTGAGGTACATCACTGACATACAAGAAAAGGCAGTTGTATCACTCGTGGATGGCTATCCCCCGAACACAAGACCAGAGTTCACAGACGACAATGCTTTACCAGAGCACATGTAGTTGTTGATTTCTAACGCCCATATGCTGTAGCAGTTATACTTTTGTCCACCAAAGGTTCAAATATTTATCCCTTAGAGTATATAGTTGGGACACACGCCAGAGAGATCCCCCAGTATAAAATCTCGATTGTTTGGCCCCAGCCTTCTATCAAGAATGGAATGCAATTTCTAAAGGTCAAGTTTATCGTTATAAGGGATGTTATAACAATAATTGCATTCTGCTAAGGCTGCAACATATATTGAAGTTGATACTCGCATCAAGGGGGTTTATTGTACAGAGACTTTAAATACATTACAACTGTGCAAATCTAACAACCATAAATGTACAAATATATAACTCTTATGTGAAATATCGAAACAGTCTTGCACTAACCTATTCATTCAGCAGCATTCCAATGAAATTTGACCTGAACTCTTTGTTATTAATCTTAAGTGTCTTAATTATTGCATCACAATGGATAAAACCATTGATACCAATTATTAACTATAGAACTTAGTTAACAATGAATTTCAACAGTTAAAACATTGACATGTATGTAAGTATATCTTGCATTTACATTCGACACCCTATACTCACAGCTTGCTATACTCACAACAACCAAACATACAAACCAAATGCAAGAAAAAAATTATATGAACAAACTAAACATTTCAATCACTTATTCAGGGGAAGAGTAAAACGAGATTGTAAACAAGTCTTCTTCTTTTGCTTTTAAGGTACCACTCCTGACATAACCACTTTTATAAGATTCGGCTCCAGTAACACTACCCATTGACCAAGCACTTCGGGGAAGTGAATCATCTCTCATGTGCACGATATCGTTCGTTGCGCTTTGGAGTGTTCCATGTTTACTCTGTTGTTTGGAGGCTTTTTTTTCAAAGTGATACGAAGACATTTGCTAAATGTTGAATACATCTCAAGCATTGAGCATAAACATCATCAAGTTGAAAGTAGGGGAATGCAAAAGATATATCTAATCATCGTGATCACTAGAAACTGGTGTAAGATGTCTTGAATTTAAAATTGCTTCTACTTTTCTAACCCGCATAAGAGAATTCTGTACATTTTATCGTCTAGCTGCCTGAACTCATAAAGTAGGGAATTCAGAAGAGCGGGCAGATCTCATCAGTCTTTCCGACATTCCACCTCTGTTGCTCGCTGAGGATTGACTGAAATTCCAAAAGCTGTCATGCTGAGCAGATGATAACTGCAACTTTGACTGACTCAAATCATCTATAGCTTGACGAAGTTCCCTGGTGTCGCTTTTAAAGTTTGTTCTACCGCACAATAGATTTCTTAAACTGGACTTTGACAAAAAATGAAATTGATGAAAGATTCTGTGTTTGGCAGTTTCAGTACGAACAGCTTCTACTAACGAGGCTGGTTAAAAGCGCATCATAACGTTTGACATACTGGCGCCCTTCGTTCAAAATTTGTAGGTCCAAAAAGTCAGTACCAGCATATGTGAAAGGTGGTGTTGGGTTGGCGCCGATGCCTGGAAGTTCCGACATAATATAAGTTGTACACTTCTCGGTATTTGAAATTATCTACACCAACACATTTGTGAAGAACTAATGCAACAGCAGAGTTTCCATTTGTAATACTGTTTATTTCTCTCAATATTTATTGACACAAACAAATAAGAAAATATGCCAACAATTTTACAACTCATAACTGTTTACGCAGACTCTAAATTTCGATATTTCGAAGCGAGTAGCCATTTGGCAGACAAATTCCTTCTAAGGTAAATGTCATTCCAACAAACCCATGTAGTATGTAACGTGACAGATTTGACGAAATGTACGGTTCCTACACCCTGGCAAATCCTCCTGCACAGCTTCATACTATGCTTTGGCTATTAACCAATCAGAATTCGACAAATTTATTTTAAGGGTAATAAATTGGCATATATACCAAAGAGACACTTGCCTAGAGCACGTATTTATCGCACGTTAGTTGGTGCCTGTTACAACGGTCCCTGATCTTTAGTGTGTGAGCGTGGTGGGGTTGCCTAGAGGCTACTGCATGTGCTTGTCACGAGGACGCCCCAGGCTCTCTGCCCCATATGCGTACACTGTGTGAAGGCGGTATTAATCCTGTATCTGCAGCACGTATCTGGGATAGGGCAAACGTATCATGTGGCCTTTATGGGGGCAACGTATAGGGCAAACCTAGTCTTGAAGAGCATGAAATGCATGACAACGACAGTTTTTGCAAAATAGTTCGTACTCCCAGTATTGTTGCACTGGATAACATTGGTATTGTGCCACTACAGTGCTACATAGACAAAAGAACTTTCTACCTAGTAGGAAAGTTAATATGCAAAGCAAAGTATAACTGTGATTTTAAAGTAATGTTTCTAGTTCGTCTTGGCCAATGTATGTGTTCAGACAGTTCTGTATGTAAGATATGTAGTAGACATTGCCTGATATATAATGGTCTGCAACTTGTACGTAAGTATAACCTAAACGATATACTTGCTAACTATGTCAATAATGGCCAATTTATGAATAAGAAATGCTGGGCCAGTGCCGCAAATGATGCTTTTAAATCTCACCGAGACAAGCTATTTTATGTCCATCCTAACTCAAGACTTTGGTCTGTTACGATTATGTCAGTATAAGATACAGTAATGAACACTGTCTGAATGATAGCCACAGAGATGAATGACCAGTTCACTGATATTGCAAGACTATGGAACAGCTGAAATTGTTTCAAAAGGATGTTATTGTGAAACTGTCGTTAATGATATTGTACAGTGCCTCTTTGTGTCATGTAGATTAAATAGAAATGACCGAAATGAACTCTTTAAGTCCACATGTGATATTCTGGACGTAGATACTTTTGACCAGGACAATGGTGTTATTCTTGCTTTTTCACATGCGGATGTCCAATAGAATGTATTATGGAACTAGAAAGGGATCTGTTGGCAAAAGGAATAATTATTGTAAGTCGTTTCATAAGGAAATAACGATACTTGCTAAAACATTTGTATGTATATGAACATTCCTGACTAACGCACTAATCCATCTTAATCATTTGACGTAAAATATACCACCACTGCATATTGTAATCGTCATTCAATTAGAGAAAATAAAGCATATATATCTATCTATCTATCAATCTATCTATCTAAGAGTCCCTTGTGGGTGAGTATTGTTACAATCACATTGTATTATAGTGTGAAAATTGGTTTGATATCTCTTACTAAGGACTTAAATATTTCATGTAACATTTCAGGATAGTATTAGGATTTGGTCAAATATACTGCGTACCACATTTGACCTATTTTTCACTTAATAGTATTCACCTCGTTACACAGGTCTGTTGTAGAGTCATTACAATCGATGACTGTTAAATAAAAAAAATAGATTCAAGACTATTCTATACAAAGGCCAAACCTGTCATACAACCAGAATTGCCTCTTAGCGCTGGTTTTATTCCCTTTCGCAAATCAATCACTTAAGCACAGGGCCGTCTTATTCATCATAACCGTAGGCTTAATCTGCTTCTTTGTTCAAGACGTCTTCTCATCTGAATTCATTAGGTTAACTATGTGAGCATTGTAAAACCCGGGATAAGCACATAAAAGAAAATGTCCATGCGATAATTGATGTTCATGTATATTGACAATCAGAGCAAAATGTAAGTGATACCTCGTCACCAAGTTGGGTAGTGTATGTGCATGATATCGCTGTCCAAATCACAGTAATAAATCTTGGAACCAATTAGTTGCTATACGTCATCTCAACCTTCATCATTCGTACTTCTTTAAGTCTCCGTCATCTCACCTTCATCATTCCTACTCCGCCTCTAGCCACAAGGATAATCAACGTTTCTCACTAACATACGAGGGTAAGAGCGTGCAAATAACCCTGATGACTAACGTCAGTCTCCCGGGAACCGTTAAAACTTCCTGGGTCTAAACTGGTATCCGGAACCAGATGTTTCTGGCAATTACCAAGATTTACTATACTCCTTCAGGGCTAGGTGGACTGCATCATGCTGCTATTTCTGGAAGTCACATTAACTTCCATCTTCATCTAAATTATATCAGAAGTAGGCAGAATAACGCTCGTACTGACAGCGACCAAACCTCTTGATTCGTTCTCGAGATTAATGTCACTCGGTAAGACGGTGCAAATATTATTAGTTTTGTATATTGATGTTTATTATTCTTCCTGTGCGTTTTATATGTGTCAAAACTGCAATCAATTTAGCAATACAGTCTCGTTCTATTCCCATGTATATAGTAATCAAGGACATTTTTGCCCAGGACAATTATGGTTAAAGCTCGAGGGCGCTTTATTCCGTTACATAAATTCAATTCGCAAAGGAGGAACATTGGGGAAAGCGTTCTTGCGTAACTAAGTAACCTGAAGGATATGATCTTCAAACATAATCTCACAATCCATGTTGAAAGACAAGATGTATGATACTTTTGCTGACACTATTCAAAAAAGTTGTCGCAAGTTGCTCTAAAGAACTGTCGGAAGTAGAAAGAAAAACCTTTTTAGCATTTATATCTACAGTGTATGTAGTTGACACGTGAAGTGTGAAATATCAATTGAACTAAGGTCGGCTTAACGACAGTATCAGTTGAAGGGATCTAGGAAACTGTCTAGGAACGTAGAAATGGGACTTCACCGAGGAGAGATTATTTGGAACAGACCATGGCTTTATGCAAATTAGTATGGTATGAGATTGTATTACAAAGGATACTTTATATATGCCCATTTAGAATTAAACCTAGCTTCATCACAAACGATAGCTGACGTAAAAAGTAATAACTTTAATTCTGAAACTATTGAAGATGCAACTACCATGGAGTCTCACTATCGCTATAAAACCAACATGTAGGAAGGGTCGTCTCAATAGCAAAGCCAGGACAAACGCGACAAACGAATGCCTTAATCACAAGACACCCCTGCCGCCCTTACAAGGAAAGAGCGGCGTGACGCTGATAAGAGGGTGCGACAGTTTTGTATCTGTCACAAGCTGCAGGACAGGTCCTTCTCATATTTATCATTAAATCATTTCAAAATCATGCAAGAGGATCGTTTGTACTTCTTATGACGTTTTTTTCTATAAACTAGACAAATAAACTAGAAAAAGATCATGGAAATTATATACCTTCGCTGTGTTGCCCTGTAAATGGCAAAGTGAAATCAAACGTTTTGGAGTTAAGAATATTTGTCTTTATTGATTAGATGAGGTTCCATTTTCTTCCACTACCAGAAACATTTGAATTTTCACTGAACAAACAATTCCGTATTATCAGATGAAGGCGGAGCAAATCTACACCACTCTGAGACACAACGACACATAAATTCATTGTCACACTGGAAACAGCGAAATTATAGTAACTTACTCAAGAATGCTTCACGCAGGTGTTGTGATATACAATCAAGGGAAGTGTGGTATCTACATGAAGTGGCCATACCATCATGTGAAATGTACTAATGTCTATATGTTACATGGCTATTCGTCCGTCTGTCATCCATCTGTGTGTGCCCTATCAGATACTGACTTCCATGAACCACACAATAGAAACCAAAGATTAAATAACACGAAAGGAACACATAATCTGATTTGTGCGAAGACGCCATACATTCAGCAAAGTCCACCTTTGTTGGTTATGTGTGGGATATGGCCATTCCTTTGCTCACGTGTTCTTCAGATTGCAGGATGTTTTTAGCACTCTCTTACATGCAAAGAGAAATGCTGACATCACACACGACGTGATTAGATTTTCCGTGCGCTCAAAGTTTACACTGTATTTCCTATTCTATTATTGATTGTATTACCGAGAGAAAATGCGTGGTGTAATAACATTACTTCATGAATAAACCAGAAAGACATGACAGAGATCCTTTCCTTGAAGGATACTTTCAAATCTTATACACAACACAGAAAGCCGAAGCATCAAGTCATTTTATGGAGGATTTAGTGTCGATATAGATAGTGTGCGTCATCCACGAAATCCTCAGGGAATGTACCTAATCTGTGACCGTTTCCGGCGTTTCGCATATTCCTCATATAGTGAACACATGCATGTTGCGTAACATGAAAGTCATTTGTATATTGGTTCTTTCTCTATATCTTCCAGCTACAATAATGGTATTGATTTGGACAACGCTCTTGTGTCATCCGACATTAAAACATAACAGTCTTTTTTTTGTTAAGTATGTCTGCGCTGAAGACAATAGGCTTTGTTTACAAGTCATCATATCAACCATGTTATCAACTCTTCGTATGATGCTGTACAGATCGAAATTTGAACGATTTTGTGGGGGTTTTTTGTGTGTAGGTAGGTAGGTATGCGTGCGTATGTATGTATGTATGTATGTATGTATGTATGTATGTATGTATGTATGTATGTATGTATGTATGTATGTATGTATGTATGTATGTATGTATGGACGCATTTCTGCTTTTATGTGTGTGTGTGTATGTGTATATGCGGGCATACGTGTACGTGTGTGTGCTACACAGACAGGAATATTACTATTATTGTGTTTAGCGGAGCGCAACAGTGCGGTGGTAAGACGTCTGCCTATCATGCTGGAGGAGTTTGATACCCGGTTGAGACACCTATGCTCGGGTCCCGACGTGGGTAGTATCTTTGGACAAGATAGTCTGATCCATATTGTCTCAGTTCACTCACCCGTAAAATAGGTACCCGCCAGGATACAACTATTTGAGAAAGTGGGAGTGCACACTTCTTTTTCACGAGAGTTTCAATAGTCTAATAAATTTTCAGGACAAAAAGTGCACACCCACCCACCTCTTTCTGTATCCGGCAATGTGAGTTTTTAAATCATTGCACCTAACAGGCAGTATGGATCTATGTTCCCCAGGGAGTTGAAAAAGTATTGGAAAGTACGATAGTGTCCTATGACCGGGGATAGTCGTGTACATAACGACGTGAGCAGGCAGTGTGTGTGGATATGAGCCGACTATCACTATTCCTATTACTTACTGATGCAGTCATTGCTCTTGTGTTGTATTGCCTCTCAATATAATCGTAATGCAGAACCTTGAATTCACACCTATTTTTTTGTTTTTTGTTTTAGCTATGCACATGCATCACAATGTTACTAACTACCAAATGACTTAATGTGATTTATGGTAGAATATATTTCGGCCGAAAATCACCGACAAGGTGGATAAACCCATTACGTTTGAGCGTGACACACCAAAGTGCAAATGTAAGCCTTGAAAAACGATGGGCTTTTTCATTTATCTGTCATCACACGTGTACAGCAAGTGAAGAGTGACAACATGACATGAGAGACAGATCGACTCTCAACGCATGATTGCCATCGAACACACGACTCGGCCATAGATAGGTTTTGCCACTTTATCGCACAACATTACAAACCTATGGAACGGTCAGCACACGTAAGGGGTTAACACATGACCAAGCCGGCTCCAACCGTTCACGTGTCACACCTGCAGCACAGGACAGGTTCATACTGGTTTGTCACTTACATGCTGACTCACTACGACGACCTCTTCTGCTACTGCACTACCAGCATTACGTCGGACTTCAGCTTACGCAACGGAGAACCCACGACGAGATACGATGTATGCGATGACTTGAAAACGGTTTGTTTAGAATTTTGCTATTTCAGTTTTGGGTGGGATTCGTATTCTGCCAAAGAGACGAGCAACAACGATGGTTTTGGTACAGCATTTCCACATGTGTTTGGGTTCTTTTTGCTAACATGATATATCTTATCATTCTTCTTTGCATAAATTCAAATCAAATCTCTTTATCAAATCAAACTATACTCTATCCAAAAATGTTAATGTAATCGGTCTATCATATAGCATTTTTTCGAATGCATATTAGTTTAATTGTGCCAGCAGAGATTACATTTTCAAAGCTGATGTATCTTATGTCCTTCGTAATATGGTTTTTATTTCATGATTCATTCCTTCAGAGGAGCACATACAATGCGTGTGAGTTTTCAACGACTAGCAAATTGACACTGGGAATACGAAACATCAGTCTGTCATAGTGATTGAATATCAGTGAGGATACACACAGAGTACAACACCTCTAGCTGTTGCCATGTACAAGTGGAAGTTTACAACGTGTTGGCACAAGCAGAGCCAGCGTTACTGGTGGCCCACGGGGACAACATCACCAACAAAACTGGACATCACTTGAGTGCAGTGTCTAACCATGAGTAGAAACGGTTGTTAGATCAATCAACAAGACACTTCACGAGAAATCTCTTCTGGGATCTCCACGATTTCACCACGTTTTATCGTTCGTCCTGTAACGACCTACATCCATTAATCATGCATCCAAACCGTTTGGGGTATACCATGTGAAGGAGCCCTGAACTGGCGAGGTGGATTCTGTAACCCAGTGAAACGATCTTTCGACTTTACAGTGAGGCTAAATACAGAAAAGTAGATTGCAACAAAATTTACAAAAGGAATAAATAGATATGAAGTAGTAGCAGTAGTAGAAGTAGTAGTAATAGTAGTAGTAGTAGTAGCAGCAGTAGTAGTAGTAGTAGTAGTAGTAGCAGCAGCAGCAGTAGTAGTAGTAGCAGCAGCAGTAACGGTAGTAGTAGTAGTGGTAGTAGTAGTAGCAGTAGTAGTGGTAGTAGTAGCAGTAGTAGTAGTAGCAGAGGTGCTGGTAGTAGTAGTAGCAGTAGCAGCAGCAGCAGCAGTAGTAGTAGTAGTAGTAGTAGAAAAAGTGGCACTTTGTAGTGGTGGTTGCATTAGTAGTTGTACGTAGTAGTAGTAGTAGTAGTAGTAGTATTTAGTAGCAGTCAGTAGTAGTAGTAGTAGTAGTAGTAGTAGTAGCAGAGGTGCTAGTAGTAGTAGGAGGAGGAGCAGCAGCAGCAGCAGCAGCAGCAGCAGCAGTAGTAGTAGTAGTAGTAGTAGTAGCAGTACTGTTGGTAGTAGCAGCACCAGTATCGTTCTTTAAACTTAAAAAAAATCAATCAAACTTTTAAAAAAATAAAGCATAAAACCGCATTTTATACAGACTACAAAAACATTATAAGTTGTACGTTGGGGGGAGATACACCCCAACAGGCGACCGACGGGGAGGTAATGGCCTTTCTCTATACCATTCACGTTGTAATTGTTTATAGCAGAAGATGCCATCGCTGGTATTGTGATGTAATTGGCGTCACTGTGGCAGCTTGATTCACATATCACCGTCAGACACACATATAGACCCCAGTTATGGATATTTTCGGAACAGAGCGCTCCTCGTGGTAAAATTACATTTTAAAGATTGCACGTTTGGCCAATGTTGTTTCCGCTTCTAATTGACTTGCTTGGGCTACCCACTGAGTGTTAAACGTGGATAACGATATACACAGTGTGAGGTCTAACGATAGCAACATGATACAATTCCACCCTGACCTTTAGAAATATCAAGTCATATGACATGTTTGCCCAATATGAAAATGTCACTGTATCAGGTTTTTATTATAATTGTAGATGTGAAATCAGATTCTCCTTGGAACTAAATCTGGCATGGAAAAATATCACGAAACCACCAAGCACTCATGCACACACACACTGTATGTACATCGTAGAGGAAAATTACGTGTAGGCCTTGCATTTTGTGACAAGCAGAGGCATACTGAAAGAATTTGTTCTCTATCCCCTCACGAATGACGCAAGGACTGCATGCTTTAAAGTGCATGTCATTCTTAAGACGTCAAACCCTGCAAAAGATAATGAAGTGACAGTCAGTGATAGGAATGCGGAGCATTTAGTCGGTTTCAGTGGGCAAGGTATTGTCACAGATACTTTAAATATTGTAATAACGCAACGCTGTATGTTGTAATCATATTTACATGTTCCTCACATGTGAGCTGCGTGTGCCTTAAGCCATGCACATGTAATGAATAAATGGCCATCGACAATAGCTGATAATTATACCTTTCACTGTTTGTTAGCTTCCACGTTGAAGTGGTCGTCAAATCGATAGTTGATTGCGAGTTACTGTTTGCAGTTGATTGACGGTATAGAATCGGATATCGGATTAACTCGTGATAGAATTCAAAATGTTAGTCAGCAAATTAAATTGTTACTAAGTCTTGAGCGAGCAAGATTAGTTTTACGTCGCACTTAGCACTATTCCAGCTATATGGCGGCGGTTTATAAATAATCGAGTTTGGACCAAACAATCCCGTGATCAACAGCATGGGCATTGACGTGGAAAGGAACCGATCCATAGGTCAATGAGGTCAGCGAGTCTGACCACCCGATCCTCTTACGACAAGCACACTCGCAGTTTGTGGCATGGCCTGCTGAAGATCTATTCTTCCTGGGACCTTCACGGATCTACTGAGTCCTCAGTACATATACCAGCAGGTTAACCTCCGAATACATTTGGTGGGCATTTGATTGAATAGATGAATGACATTAACGCTTTTAATGATACCACACCGTTACCAAAAGAACATTACATTTCAGGAAATGAAGGTATGTATACCTTCTTATGAGGCTTATGGATTTAGCATACGGATTTAGCTGTCTTCAGCAGGTCCTCATGTAAAACATTGATCACAACGGTTTGTATTGGCATGTTGTCTCCATAGCCACATGCATTGATATGACGATCCAATGTGTCTTTAACAAACATCCTGATACTGGCCAAGAAAAGAAACGCATAACCAAAATATCAGTTTTCCTTTACGTGTTTTATAAAATCGGATTACACAATAAATAATGAATGTACAACGAAATTTTACACAAACTTAGGCACATGTTTCCTCCACTAAATGCAATCATTTCCTGCTCTAAGGAACATCTGTCTGGGACGGCACTTTGACAAAGTCAGTACTTGGTGTACATCGGTCACTGCTCTGCACCATCTGCATGGACTGAATGAGTCGTCCAATCAGGCGTGAAATCCCTCCCCACTTATCCTTCTGTGCATGACTCAACTGTTGATGATTCTGTGCTTTAGGTTGTCGGTATTATCGGTGTCTAGCAGATCCCACAATTTCCAGTGGGGATGAGATCTGGAAGTTTGGATGGCCATAGAAGCACATTAACATTGTTCTTTGCAAGCTCATCGATGGTAACAAATGCAGTATGCGTTATGGCGTTGTCTTGCTGGAAAATAACTTTGCCTCATGTTGAAGTGCCTGGCTTCTGATGACTGACATTTTCCAGTTTCCAGACGTCCAATGTCTTTGTTTCTACAGTCCTCATTCAGTCTTGGCATCTTAAACATATACATATACGGAACTCGACTGCCAGAATACATCATGCTAACAGCATTTTCTCCGTGCGACTTCTTCCAGTTTTAATTCAGGGTGCTGTAATTGGCGACCATTTGGTAAGTGCTGGGCTCCTGTACAATAAATTATTATTAGACCTATATCTATAGCTATCAATAACACTCATAGTGATTTCAAGCTTTCACTCTAAAAATCTTTCGAGTTTGAAAAGCATATTTTAGCTGTGCGTCTCTCTTCTCTTCTGCTGTAAACAATAGTTCGTTATCAGGAACGTGTACCTGTCTTATGTGTGCCCCTTTTAAAATCAAGTGGAATCAGGAATCTTCTAAAACACCTAGCGCCTGATACAGCCTGAATAACTGAAGTTTCTGAAAACTAGGCTATATAATCAGATAAGTGCATGGATCTATCATCTCATAACACCCAGACTGGCGGCTGTGTGGAGATCCAATTTTCAACCTGGTGGACCCTTCTAGGTGTATTTTGGTAGCGTGACGAATATTGCTGAATCAATATTATCTTCGCTGACTTTATTTCTAATACACTGCCATTGTGATTGCAGCGCCATTGAATATTGTACTGTCACTTATTTGTGTACTCTCGTTGCACTTACTTCGCAGACGTTTGTGTTGATTTGAACTTAGTTAATTATATAATACAATTTGTGTGTGTGTGTGTTTTGTTGATTTCACTTTTGCGTGTAAAATCTCCGGTTAATTTATTGTTTTAATTTGGATGCTGACATATTAGAATACATTTCAAGAAAAGAATTAATGTGCACTTTATTAGTTGTAGCAGAGCATGGGATGTGAGACAAACACGGTTGACGCAACAATAGTGATAATTTGCTTTCGTGAAACTGGGACACAGTCAATATTGCGTAAAAACTCCGGACATTTCACTGGTGTGTTACACCAAGTACCTCCTTCACTATGCTGTGTGGCAGTGATACCATGCAACATACTAGATACAAAGTCTACATCAACCCAAGTCCTCCATTACTTCTAGAAGGGTTGCATCTTACGAATACCACGTTGTTTCTGAGAAAACACTGTTTTCTGTTTGTGTTCTCCTTCTCCATACCCATATATCTGCGTTCATATATTGTGTGTAGTTCGTTATAGTTTTATTATGTACCATTCATTGTTAACATTCCAACTATTTATGTTCAGTGCATGGTCTGATGGGTATATACAGACAGTAGTAAAACCAGAAGGGCTTCAAAAATGCGCGTGCTCATGCTGTAGATATTTAGGAGTGAGTGAGTGTAACGGCGGTTTGTAAATAATCGAGTCTAAACCAGTGATCAAAAGCATGAGCATCGATCTGCGCAACTGAGAACCCATGGCAGGTGTCAACCAAGTCGGTCAGCCTGACCACCAGACCAGATTCGTTGCTGCATAATCGCCTTTTGTGGCATGGATTGCAGAAGACCTACTCTACCGCGGGTCTTCAAGGGTCAGATTTTTAGGACTGTTACTTACAAGCTGCAAGTGTAACCATTCATGTTTGGAAATAACAGGTTTGTTGATCACTACGAAACAACTGGGCAGGTCAAACTATTTTTCATCTTAAATAGAATGGACAGTATGGTAATACTGACGAGCAGATATTTATGGTTGAAACAACAATGAAGTATTTGTGGTTGAAACAACAATCCAGTATCAGACCCAGCACAGAGGAAATGTATTATAGGGACACTTACCAAATTCGACCAATAACGACACTGTAGTAGAGGGAATTTACAATATCCCCAACTACCCTTGAAGACACATGATGTTCTATTGTGTTGACGGAGTAGGTGAAAATGAGAGGAGTGCCTGGTTCAGTACTATATATAAAAATGTTTGGAGAAAACTGGATTGCCCGTATGCTGTTGATGACAGTATACGTAGTCAATACGATTTGCATTTCAAAACTGGTATGTAACTCGTCGCCATGGTCCCTATACTTGTTTGTAATCCTCAACCTTCTCCATTTTGTATTGTACTAATTTGCACTGCTGTTTTAGTGATATATGCTAATTACATTTCTTGTTACTGTGATATACTGTTTATATCACTTATTCCTGTCATATAAACCGTGTTTACTGTTCTTCATCGACTGGTTTTAGTTTGTGCATTTGGTAAGTTCCGATAATGATGCCACATGGCCAGTGTTCTGAAACTTAGCGCACTAAAACACCCAACTGTCCAAAGTATGTTGGTACCGAGTAAACACATTTCTAACCAAAGTAAACGGGTACCGTGGTGACACTGTTAGAAACGGGTACCGTGGTGACACTGTTAGAAACGGGTACCGTGGTGACTCTGTTATGTCAGAAAACTAAGAGACTGCATGATGAGTGGGCAAATTAAATACAGGCACACTTCACAATTGCTGTCCATGTCCTAGTGGTCTGCTGGATTACATATCTTCCAAAGGGGGCGGAAGGTAGGTGTTCGATGCATAGCTGCGTCTTATCAAAACGATTTTAAGACTTAGTACTCCGAGTCAGTATATTGTGTCCAAGAAGGACATCCAAATGAAACCCCATGGTCCTTAGAATGGTGATCTATCTTCAGTTGTTGATGATCTATAGCCTGTTTTGATTTTGTATTGTCTGTAGTGATTTAATTTTACGACAGTGTACTAGTTTTGTATCTGTGGTTATTTTTACTGTCCTTCGACGACAGGTTTTTATGTTTTAACTTTATTGATTTTAACATTGATATAAATTACATTGTTGTCACGATATGGCTGAAATATTGCCGATAGGACGCTAAATATTAACTCACTCACGCACTAGAAATGAAACCAAAGCAAACACGCAAACACAAGCTCACTCACCCATGCACACATGAGTTCATGCACATCGTTATATACGTGCAGAAGTCATCAAAATATATTCACTCCTTTACATCTATTTATGCTGCTTCTGTGATTTTAGTAATAATATTTACAAGTCCAGCAAACCATTACAGATATTTATCAATCTGCAAGTTAGCAGACATACTTACTATATAGTCTGTTCACAGAGGCAAATACCATATCGTCAAATTAGACAATTTATAACCGAACATGGACGTGCTGTGATAAGTGCCTCGTAAACGCATAAATGACCTTACATAATTGTGTTTGGACACAGATTCCCAAGTCATAAGGTCATTGTGTATTAGACCAGAAAGTATCACTGACAAGACATCACTTGCGGGACTTGGATGTGATTAATAGTGGTCCTGGAATAGTATCCAATAGTTCCCAATGCACTTCGTATCCAGAGACAATCCTGTGCTGATCTGTTTCCTAATCTAACAGAAACGAGTAGTTCAAAACGGCTGATGTATTATGCTTAAACATTGTCCACTTATACTTGCAGACTATTTGAGGATGTGGAACAAGTTGGTCATACTTTTTCTGAGCCCGTTTGTACCCAGACGATTACTTGTTAAAATGTCTACCAGGCGAGTCCGTGTCCAAAATGGCACAATTAAAAAAAGTTGATCACAAGCGAGTGGCGAAATCCAGGAGCGCTGACACCCTGCTTATAAAACTATAAGTCCTAATGATTTGGGTCTGCATTTGGGTCGGGGATTCGAACTAGCGATCATCAGATCCTGCAGTAACCGGTGCAGGCAAGTTTATACAGCGACGCTGAGATCACAGTCGAAGGTAGAGGGGACCTAGATCTGTCTCTAACGTTAATTCGGCATAGAAGCTTCCTGTGTATCCTTTCAGGAACAGGATTTCACCCACTCAGTTGACGGGTGTCATATCCGGCTCATTATCTCAACCAGATATATTCTTGACAAACGGAATTCAGATGGTGCTTTTCGACATCTACACTTTCTGTTTATCCCTTTTCGTTCGCCACGGTGCAATGATGAATGCTATTCTGTTCCGTGACAATCTGTCGAGTAAACGAGTAAACGAGTAAACAATCTACTTTGACGTTTGTCTGATGTGACAGTCAGTTCAATCAAAAGGTCGTTGAGGAATCCTATTCTCTTCTGAATTATTACGTCAAAGTGGACCTTTAGATGAAATTAATAAGGGCCATTTCTTGCTATTTTGATTAAATGCATGAATCGATATCCAACACAAGTACCATCTATTCAGTAGGAGTTTATTGCAAGCTAACGGCCTACTAGGACCGTCAGTTTATGACTTTCCATATTATACACTGGAGGGTAGGCAATTGATGATTATTTGCATCTGTACATCAGAAGAGAATTGTCTGGTTAATGCCGCTTCTGGAATTCAAGATGGTTGACGTTAACGGTCTGAAGTTTTGTTCATCGCGGTACTAATAGTGATGAAAATGTGGAAATGCCATTGTGTTATTGATTTTTTTTCCACGTGTTGACATAAACTGTTGTCATTTAATTAATACGGAATTGTTTGAAGTGTATGCTTAAAAAACAACGACTGTTTATGGGCAATTAGTCTCTTCATGATCTCAAGCCTATTCCAACAGTCGTTGGTAATTGGTATCAACTAACACGCCTGCTGATGCTCAGCAAAAGGCGTTGGGAAACAATAAAGAGTCAAATACCAAGACCGACGTTGCTCTGCTCAAACTTGTTCGTCCTACAGGGCTTCTATTTCCCTCCTTGCATAAGTCATCGGATCACCTGACAGATCATTTGGTACGATATCCGACATGGTACCGTTGTCTCTTCGGCTAACATAAATGGAGGGAAACTTTAATGGTTTCAGCATTTACGCCTGGAAATCGCCGAAATGGCTTAGACTGACGTCACAATAACCTTCAGAAGTATTTAGAGTTACTTGTTGTAACAACAATTTTACATGGAAATCCTACTTATTTATATACTGAGGGGGATAATAAGGGTGTTCCTCTCATTTGTTTCCAGGTTTCTTCACAAGCTAGGCAATACAAAAGCTTTTGAAGACCTTGGGGAAAAAATAAAGGAACACTATTGCCTCCATGTGATCCCTTATGTTTTTCACCCCAGTATACATATCTATTTTAATCCTACTTATTACTGCACTTTATATACACATAGAAAGGAAGATAAATACGGATTAACCTAATCCCGTATCTACCTGTGTAAAGAGCACATGTGACGGGTTATATAATTAATGTACACTGAGACCAAAAGAAAACTTCACAAAATGTAATTTTTAAAAATAATGAATAATTGTTCTCTGGTGATACATCTGTGTATCTATCCCGGCTTCTGATCATCCGTGGAAACCTCACAGCTGCTGTTTACCGCGACCAGGTGCTCACCACTGATCTCGTTCCATTCATGGCAGCTCATGGCCCAGGTCTACAGTTCCAGCCTGATAATGCTCGGCCGCATACCGCGATGTTGACGCGAGGTTTCCTTCAAAACGTGGGAATCAACGTCATGGACTAGCCATTGAGGACCCCTACCTTAATCCAATAGATCACGTTTGGGATGCACTTGGGAGAAGGCTTCGTGGTCTTAGGAAGCAGCCTCAGAATTTGCAGGAACTTGGCGCTGCCTTGCAAGAGCAATGGCACAGAATCCCCAACCACGTGTTCCCAAACATCAGGCAGTCGATGAGGAGACGGTGTTTGGCAGTGGTGAACGCGCGGGGCGGCCATACACAATATTGAACTGAGAAAGTTCGAACTTCTTCTTCTGACTTGACATTCTGTATACCCATGTTTTTGAACGGTGGTGAAGCCTAATGGAACAGATTGTGGCACTGTCAGTGTGTCGAGTATATCACACAGATCTCAGCAATGAAATAATAACAATTTAATCATTTTGCCATCTCTTGTTCTTTTATAGTGCCCTGAAGAAAGAATGTGAAGTTTCTTTTTGACTTTGTATATTTCTCTTGTGTACATTATTTCTTAGCACAAGTGGGTAGGGAAAATATTACATCTTTACAGAGGTATGCTTCCTACTAGTTCATAAGTGAATCACCTACTGATACTTTGGTAGTTACTTAGCCAATGTATTGACTTTATGTTGGGTGACATTTATGCTTATCTAAGCTATAGTGCAGCGGGAGGTCGCTATGGGAACCAGTCAGCGATGATATAGAGATTGCTGAACGAGTGTCTGCCAGAAACCATTTATCTTACAACGACTTCTTTCAAAATGTATGTATCGAGCGAAAGCGAGTTAAACACGTTTTGAAAGAATGATTAGTAAGATAAATAGTATCTGATAGACACGAGCACAGAAATCTGTTTCTTTCACACCATACAATCGCACAAATTTATGGTCGCATAGGTTTTATTTTCCATAGACCCCCACAAAATCGATAAACGGAGCCCAGGTTTACTATCCAGCCTGCCTAGTAGATAAAGTGATATATGTAAAGGTGTATCACAGAATTAGTGCGAGATGATTGAAATCCGGACATTTACGCAATCATCAATCATCAATTAATTGATGTATCGTATTTTAAAGGTATCACATGTATCAAAAGCTCTTATCCATATATGTGTGTAAGAGGCATATACACAGGCTTTCCGCGGGGATGCATTTGTTCTTTTTTTATTAAATCACCAAAGACCGAGTTGCTGTGCCGGAAGTATACAAAATTAGGTCGGCAGCATTCGATGTCACTCGAGCGATCTGATTGGCTAACACATTACACTGAATGAATGGATTTTTAATTGTTTCTTTAAAAAATATTTTCACTCGTTTTGAAAATTATTCTTACCAAGATAAAACAACAGACCATGACATCTTAGACGACAGATGTTTGCATTTCACCCTCATTTTCGCACGTGTATTTGTTGTCATTTCATCAACCAGTTTGTTTGCGTTGACGACCTTATTTTGTATACTTCTGGCACAGCAACTCGGTGTTTGCTGATGTAATAAAACGAGCAAGCGCACTCCAACGGAAAACATTTGTATGTGCTTTTGTCCTAAATATGGACAAAGGTGTTTGATACTTGTGAGACTTTGGAAATAGCATTTTCGGATCCCGTGGGGGTTGCAGGGACGCGCACCCCCCTTTTGTCCTATAATTTGTTATATGATAATTGAAGCTCGGGTGAAAATGAAATGTGCACCATCCTTTTCTCAATAGAGTTCCGTGAGTGTCCGGTTTTCGATCATTTCTGTGCTGCACCTTAACATGTTAAGTAGTAGGAGCGCTGGACAGGAAACCTGGACTTACACTCACGTGCAAAAGATTCATGTCACCATGTATATTACTCTCTCAAACAACAGTAACAAACATAATAGTGTGTTCAAGGCTTTATAACAATACAAAGCTATGTTTTACAATTCTGTAGGCTATCATAGAGATCAGGCTTGATTCAACATGTTTGTAGGCTATGTTGACGAAAGACGGTTGATCGCTCGGTTTTCGGGCACATACACATCACAGCACTAAAAGTTCCAGAAGATCTCTATTAACGCGTGTAACCATCTCCGGCGTTAAGGCATGCCTCGACACGACGTCGCACAAGTCGTCTGATCACGTGATGTGGTACCTGTAGCCATTGTCCCTGCAGGACCTGAATCAACGCATTCCTGGTCAACAGAGCCGGTAAACGCTTTCGGGTGCGACGTTACAGATGGTTCGACAGGGGCTCAGTCACATACCCTACCATCAAGTCTGTTAAGTTAAAACCTACTTTCATTTGTGAAAAGAATTTCGTTGCTTCTGAGGAACATTCCAATCTACGACGTCGTTGTTCACGCGTCAACGTCATGCCCTTGAACGTTCGGTAGGCAGGGATACCATTTGCACGGAGACGTCTGTCTACTGTCCATCTGCTGACTCGATGCCCAAGACCTTTCGTCACTGGTGACGTCACAGTCTTCCGAGTGGGCAGTGACCCTTGGTCTTCCGCTCCTTGGCTTGTCTGCTGTCCTGCCAGTTTGTTTCAAGCGAGTGGCCAATCTTCCAACTGTTCGTTATGCGCAGCCATTGATTCTTTGAATCACGCCATTGAATCCATACGTGTTTTGTTGGTCATACGGGTGTAAGTGATGACAGAGAACAGTGTTTTATATATAGATTGCATACGGGTACTTTCCTGCACGTGCGGGCAGTTTTGGCGCCCAAAGTCATTTTCATCGCTTAAGACATGTAGCGAGTGTTTTTCCTCCACATATACAGTGTTCCCAGAAATTATTGAGAAAATCTTTGGTTTTTTTCTAATGATGCTAAGATTGGAAAAAGGGCTTTCACTATGCACTAAGCATACTAAATAAGGGAGACAACTCTTGAAGGCTTAGAAGGCACCTCATTACGTCAAGAGTTATCTCCCTTGTCTGAGCAGACGGCTTCCTGTGTTGACATGGCAGAATTTACAGCAAGAGGGAATCGAAAGCTCATTCTAGATGATTTTGAAAGGGGTGAGGCTGATGCCAAAGTGTTAGCTCGTAGACATGGTATTCCTCTGTCTACAGTATACAGAACTTTGAAGAATATTCAAACAGGAACCGGGATAGAGCACAAAGCAGGGGCAGGTCGGCCTAGGAAATTCAGTGTTGTGGATCGCCGAAGACTTGGGCAGATTGTGAGTAGGGGCAAATTCAAAAGTGTTGAGAACATCAGAAATGAAATGATTAGCAGAGTAAGTCCTCAGGTATGCAATGAAACAGTTAGGCAGGAAGTCGCGGTGGCTGAGCGGGCTAGGCGGCTGACTTTGTGTGCTGGCGATTAGGTGCCTGACTCTGAGGGTGCAGGTTCGAATCCCGGATGGGACTCAAACGAAAAAAAGCACTAGAATTTGTACTTTACTAAGAAAGTGAAATCCCAAATATGACATATGTTGCATTTGACCACTTTCTAAATGGCATCGTGTAATCATAGATAAGAGTCACTGTAATAAAACACTTTTAAACGATGATTGTAACGTGTAAATGTGGATGATTTTAATTCTCGCAAGCATAACATATGTGAGCGTGTGACGTAATCATTATCGTTTGGTGGTTATCGTCATCGGAAATGTGTTTGGATATCGCTGCACATTGGGGATCTGTACTTGTGTACCAATTTACGTCTAATGCTGTTCCATCAGCCGAAGCCAGCATGACCGTGTTTGTGTAATTAGGTGTAATCCATGTGCTTGAATGTGGCATTGCTACACTATCAGTGGGGGACTTTTATTTTTGGCCACAGCCTTCGCGTTTTCCCGAGCCAGAAACTGCCACTTGGAATGTTACTGATGTTCCGGTGTTGCTAGTATGAACTGTGACTTGATTGCATCCTGCATGTTAAGAAGACATGAAATTTTCATTATTAAGCGCCGGAGCAATAACTGAGGCAATGACTTGTGTGTAGATCAGTCGTTGCTGTACATGGTCGATTGGCTCGATACATCGCTATATGGCTGTAAAAGTGCCGATGCGATGTAAAACTCACCCACTCACTCGATTGAATCGAAAGGGCGTATGTCAGTATCTGCACTCATGAACCCTTGCTGTAACGTTCCATGTTGTACATTGCTTCAATGAGTGTGTTTGGGTTCTGATTAGCATGAGTGAATATGATAACATTGGAATCACGCAGTAGCTCGGGGCTGAAAGTGGATCTTTATCGAAAGAATCATCGTGTTTTTGAGAGTGAAAAATGTCATCTTCATCAATTCATCAAACAAATCACGGGGCAAACCGATGCCACAATGGACAGACACTAAAGTTATCGTGTCAGATATTTTTGCAAGACGATACATGACATTTGCTGCATACCTCCAGGAAAAGTACCAGAGTTGTACATTTTCAGCATTCGAAGGGACTCTTCGAAATATTCACGTAATTGTTTACACAGTTATCAGTGATTGTTCGAACCATTTTGAATGCGTGATTAGCATAAGAAGTTTTGATAAAAATAATGAGAAAATAGCTAAATTCGTGTTCTTATTCCAATTGTGTTTATGTAATCAGGAAAATAACAATAAGGTTTTAAGGTGCTTGGCACGAGTAACAGGTCTTCGATTGAAGCACGAGTAAGTTATCAGTGATATATAATCAGGAAAGTAGTCTGTCACAACCTGACCCTAGTTCATCACCATGGAGTAGCCGATGACTGGATTAGACATCAACCGACACACATGTGTGATGTTGGTTTTCTTACATGGGTTTCTCACCCACGGGTACAAGAAAAGTGGTGGACAGCGTCACAGAAAATTGGCAAATGAAGTCATGACAGTGAATACTCTAATACTGTTACTGAGTGACGTCAGTGCTGCAACTGTGCTGGAAGAGAAAGAATTGCTCAACTTTAAACATCAAAGCTTCTAATCATATACGTTACATACAATTTTGTCCACATTTTGTAAACTTTTACAAACAAACGTTGCTATATGACTCTGAAATGCCTGTTTTAAAAAGCGTCGATTTATCTTCCAGTCACTTCCACATCACTTGGTTCCTGCCCAACACGCTAATTACAAAACTTTATTGATAAATCTCTGTTACAAGAAAAACCCATTTCACAGACAGTAATCCACGGAATGAGTTGGAGTGAATTATAAAATACACATTACTTGTCCAACTATTGTGATATACAACAATGTCTGTCAATAACGTTCCGTTCGGACAGTACATGCGTTCCCACAGTACGAGGTTGCAAACGGACTGCACACTGCCAGTCGCAATAACGAGAAGCTCCCACGGAACTCCAGCGACACAGTAACACCTTACCAACACTGAAAGTTTACTAAGTACACTCGGTAATGGTAGTGAGAACACTGGTTTCGATCAGGCTCAGCGTTAACTCGTCAACGTATCTTTACGTAACGGTTCATTGGTGTATGTCGGACCTAACCTGTGGAATTGGTTTTCAGAAGTATGAACAATGGAAATGCGACCTGGGACCTGGGACCTGAGACCTGGGACCTGGGACCTGCGACCTTTAGAAGTGTTGAGGAAACCGTATTAAGGTGCATAAAAAATTAAATGTTTCTCAGGCCCTTTTTTTCAAAAGTGACGAGGGCTGTATGACCTTATTTATAATTTTTGATGGAAAAACATGACGGGGAACACATTTTTATTTTTTCTCTCTTTCAGAAATACAGCTTGGGAAATTTCGCACGTGTTTATGAGTTGTAGATTCAGTAAAACTCATTCTTGCAGACACTCATTCTTTTTGTCGACCAATGAATGATCGGGACGCGGCCAAGTCAACACTATTTTTTTGTGAATGGCAACAAAAATTGTTATGAGCACAAATAAATGTGACGCGTCGATGTCCGAGAAACAGTTCACTCTTTTATTTAGCCTTAAACTGCCATATTATCCGTTGTTATGTTTTATTGTGAAGTTTACATTATTTGGTTTCTCACAAATAAGTAGAGGCTGACCACGTGACAGGCGAAACGTGACCGCGAAATTGACTTCCTGGCACTGACGGACGTATTGCCAAACATGAAAAACAACTAGTCTAAGTAAACTCAGGATCAGTATTATTCGGTACACTGCTATATTGAGTCAGTTAACCTTTTGAATTAACCAATGAGAACACAGCTTACTAAATCGCAAAAGTTTACATTCGCACATACCGTTTGAACCTTTACCCTGAAAACGTTTGTAGGCGAACGATTCCGAATGCTATTTTCAACACGATCGCTTCCGAGTGATGCACACAGAGGACGCCATTAGTCGCAACAGTGAGTAAGTAACCAGTCGCTGAAAATAGCGTTTGTGTCAATATTCCAGGGTGTCATCTTGCGGAAATATATGCTAATAGTAACCATGTTATCAGAAACCAGCAAGCGCATATCCTGCATGTACAATATCCGTGTTATATATGTTCGTTTCTTGAGGGACCAAGGTCAAGACGAAAAAATCCAAAAACATATTTGTAAGAACCCAAAATTTTAACCGTTGTCTAATTGGTGTCTGGCGTTTAATTGGACGGTCAGCTGACGCGACCTTTTAGTGTGTGAGTTTAGTTTTACGCCGCACTCAACAATATTCCAGCTATATGGCTGCAGACTGTAAATAATCAGACCAGACAATTCAGTGATCAACAGCATGAGCATCGATCTGCACAAATGAGAACCGATGACATGCATAAACCAAGCCAGCTAGTCTGAGTCCGACCCCGTTAGTCGCCTCTTAAGACAATCTGCGTTATTGTGTGTACATTCTAAAGGGGTATCTCCTACTAGACACAGTATATCAGTACAACGAATAATACTGAGCCTAATATTAGTTAGACTGGAAAAACTGCAGTAGCCCTGTAGCTGTAATGATTAAGACCCATGAACTCTGGAACAGTTGGTAAACATGAGGTCACCTATAGCGTGTAAAGGTGAAGTCACATGTAATGTGTAAACAAGAAGTCACATGTAATGTGTAAACGTGAAGTCACGTGTAATGTGTAAACAGGAGCTCATATGTAGCGTGTAAACGTGAAGTCACATGTATTGTGTAAACGAGAAGTCACATGTAATGTGTAAACAAGAAGTCACATGTAATGTGTAAACGTGAAATCACATGTAATGTGTAAACGAGAAGTCACATGTAGTATGTAAACGTAAGGTCATATGTAATGTGTAAATATGAGGTGACGTGTAGCGTGTAAACGTGAAGTAATATATAGCGTGTAATTATGAAGCCACATGTAGCGTGTAAACGTGAAGTAATATATAGCGTGTAATTATGAAGCCACATGTAGCGTGTAAACGTGAAGTAATACATAGCGTGTAATTATGAAGCCACATGTAGCGTGTAAACGTGAAGTATTATATAGCGTGTAATTATGAAGCCACGTGTAAAGTGTAAACGTGAAGTATTATATAGCGTGTAATTATGAAGCCACATGTAGCATGTAAACGTGAAGTATTATATAGCGTGTAATTATGAAGCCACATGTAGCGTGTAAACGTGAATCCACATGTGGCAAGTCAACATGAATTCACGTGTGGCGTGTTAAGGTGAAGGCACGTGTAGCAAATGAAACTCTGTACGCTTCATGCGGGTTCTAGAATGGTGTATACAGTAACTATTAGATCTGGCATTAACTTTCACGTCCAGACATTTCGTCTACAATATCCTCAATATATGAATTTCACTATTTCGCAATTTCTTCTTTAGTCAGCCTTAAAACGAACCAGCTATTCGTTGTACATATCTGTAGTGTCCACGTGAGTGCTATAAATGGTTTAATAATTTAAAATTGGAAGTAATCCTATTTATCTCCCATCACCTGTTCCCATTTGTAAATAAGTGTGTTGTCCGATAATGTATACGTTTGCTTTTTAATGTCGAGCTCGACAGCAGTCCAATAAAGATCGGTAATTATGGGTAAACACTGGGTAGGAATGATCCTTATCAGATAATTATGGTGTCATGCACTGAACCAAATCACCTAGACTTACCATCTGGTCTATTCAGCCGTCTCTTACAGGACGTATAGCTATAGCTACATTCACCAGTATCGTCTTGCGATCAGTTACATCAACACAAGTTATTTTTGGCATCTGTGAAACTGCAGAAACAGACCTTGTAGAATACTGTCGACTGTATGTACTGATATGTTTTCTATCGGCATTCAGTATGTTGAAAGGTCACAGTCCTGGCAAAGTAAACATTTTAATTATTTACTCATATTCAGCTTGTCTTTTTGAGGGTTTAAGTGAAGATTCTCCCATCTCAGGTCAATATACATTGAGTGTTTTTCACAAACAATCTACAATATTAAATAAACGCAAAGTTTAAATATATAGATTATTTCCTTAAATCTAATCTAATGGTTTAATTCGAATTGGAAATAGAATAATATTCCTATCTCACTTTTCTAAGAGCATGTTAACAACAATCGGTATCCAGAGTTGACGTATTGAATTATGTTTGTCTGTCAGTTGGATCTAACTCATGAAAAGCCGACGTGTCTGTTGTATGGAAGGGCGCATAGCCCTTGTTGTTTTAATCAATCCGGTCCATGCCGTATGACTAGTGGCAGTATGAGTAATGGGCGTATTAGTAATGGACTACAACCTTCTTCCGGTGTCTTCGCATGGGTTCGTTGGTAAAAGTATTAATTCACGCATCAGCAGTGATAGAAATTTTTGCTCACTGATGATGATGATGATGATGATGATGATGATGATGATGATGATGAATTCTGCGAAGGATGATATAAGCTCAATTCCAGCAGATTTTCGCGTCCGCGTGCTTTTCCAGTGTTTGAAATGTCAGGTTTTGGACAATCGAAGGACTGTTGCTTCTTTTCGATTATGTATTTTACAATTACTTTTACCTATAACTTTTACTTGTAACATTGCCCAGCAATATAATAAGGCTATCACACAAAAATGCCGAAAATGAAGGTAACTTTCTAATTGATATCGATATTGTCACGAGGGTGTGTCGTTTTATTGAGTTTGTATTATTGATTAAGTAGCAGTTATTATTGGGTCACAATGTTTAGAGTTTTGAGTGATAGTTATTATAAATAACATTTCGTATCATAAATGTTTCGTGCTATTAGTATTTTAGCGGCAGGCCTTTAAAGTAGTTCTGTAGAGTTACCTCCCTTTGAGAATGGTTTCACTGCGGTAAATACGAGGTTGCCCGAGAAATGTCGCAGTTAATGGTTGATTGAGCTCGAATGTTCAAGAATCAGTGACTGTCTATATAAAGGCTGGTAATTATGTTGACCACGCACACACGGACGCAACCGGACGCACACGGACTCACACGGACAACTGGAGTACATCATTCGGCTAACGTCAATCTGCCCGCCTTTGTCAACGCTTGACTTACATGACCGCTGCCTAAACGCTCGACGTGTAACATTCACCATAAATGCTTCTCACTCTCAAACCATGACGATGGTGAGTTCATATTATGATTGCAACCTATAACTTTAGATTTGACACAACCTCGATTGTGAATCATTACATCTTGCTCTTTGCTCAGTGCAAAATATTGAAAATTTTAGACTTGCCAGTGTTATATTTTGCTGTTTCTGGGTGGATTTCTTAAACCACAAATGGCAATTTTTAACCGCAACGATATAATGTCGATATAATTACCTATAGCTAAGGCGCATTTGTAGCTCAGATAGATCGGTTTTACTATGAAATTGCATTTATTGCAATGTGGTTTAGCTAAATACCTTTAGGCGACAAAGAGTTTGTGCATGTCTATTTTGATGTGTATGGTTTGGACAAGTGGACGTAACCTTAACATAATACCGCATTTCATTCAGTGAACGAGGATAAGTACATGCCCTACATCCGATCTAAACTGCTTGCAAAGTATTCTCCAAGGAAACACTGTGACTAGTGATGCACTGGTCTTATGATTTCCTTGGTGAATACTTGGATGGATAATGAGAAACAGGACGATGGTATTGACTTTGGCCGGTATCCTCCCAATAAGGAGACCTCCCAAAACGCAGGCCCGATAAAACAACACTTGTTATGGCTTTTGCATCCGTGATTGGTAGGCTGATTAAGAAAAATGGTAGCATGCATGTAAAGAATTTTGACAACGTAGCAAGTGATCCTTTATTGCATCAACATATATGTAGTCAATAATACTTTAAAGTTGTAGAACAAAATTCATCTAGGCGATCCGATAAGAATCATCTTTTACTGGAAACATGACAATTCACACATATTTTAGAGGTTGATTCAATCCTCTATCACGTGATGACTTTGACCAGGAGTGGGATGTTTCCTTTTGAAAACTATATTACTGAACATAAGTTTGAACATTTTACTGATTGTGTAAATGATGAACTAACACCATTACAGAAATTATATCTGCAAGGGACGATGGTAAACTGAGTAAACCGTCAGGAGGCGACGGTATTCCAACAGATTAAGGAACAGACACTTAAGGATTTGGTTGCACCCTACCTTAGGTTATCGTTGTCACAAATATTATGTAAAGGTCATTTGCCACCTGAATGGAATACTGCTATTATGGGTAATAATGAACATGGTAACTATTTGGAGCATAATGTTGTTGAACACTTTGTTTAAATTATTTACGTATATCATGAACAAGGTAAGTAATATCTTTGTCGAAAATGAGGGCGTAATTGGTGAATGCCAAGGAGAGGGTTAGTAAACATCATTCAACAGTTGACACACATTCATTCTTCGATCTACTGTTCAAATGCATAGAACTTGATTCCACTGTGGTTTCGTGGATTTCTAGAAAGTCCAAATGAATTACTTTATCTCATTTTAAGAAATGGTATCCGTGAAAAAAATGTTTCGTGTTCTTCAACATTTACATGACAACGTGAAGTCTGTTGTAGTTGTCGGAGAAGGGGGAAAACTATGTGATTATTTTGATTGTTCCACTGGTGTTAGACAAGGATGTCCTCTTAGTCCCGTGTTGTTCTCCATATGTATTTAAGTGAGGGGCAGGCTTTTCATTAACTATGGGTGGCCGGCATGGCCCACTTTTAATTATTGTGCTTTAACTAGGTGACCTAAATACGACTGACCTTGGTAGTACCTATATACACTACCCATCGAAAGTTTATTGAGTTAATATTTATCGTCAACATCGGCAATATCGACAATATTGAAGCCATATCGTGACGAGAACAATCAACAATTACATTGTATATCAAGAATATTAGAAACTAAAACCCAGCTGACTAGGAACAGTAAAACCAATAGTATATCACAGATATCCACTTTAAACTAGTAAATATCGAAAGTTTAGACTCGCCAGTATAAATGTAGCCACTTACTTTAGACAACAGTTCTAACTAGAGTTCTTTGCAACATATTCCATTCTGTTTAAAGGATACTGTTTACACATGAACTGATGTATTTTAAAACAAATTCGTAAGATATTGACAGGATAAATGTCACGACTTCAGTAAATGCTGAAAGCCAGTGAAAAACTTTTAAAACCTTGCACCAAAACGCAGCTGTTCACATGCACGATGTTTGCACATGCTGTTTAGCATTTAGTTGCATAATCGTGCAACACATCTGCATACACTTTGTTGTTGCATTTTGGTGACCCCAAGTTAGTGGAGAAATACATTTTCCATGTAAACATATATATACACATACCATATAGTGAGTGACTTAAGTGCGGTTAAACATTTGATTGGTAGTATATGTTTACATTTCATCCGGTAGGGTGATGCATGACGCATTCGGCATGTTGCTCTAGCTTACAGTCATTAAGTTAACTCTGTTAATAGCATCAGTACACAATGAGGACAATTTCTTCCCAACAAACTTTATGAAAACAAAGTTATAGACTCTTCCAACATGTACGAAAGAAATGCAATGCTTAATGCAAAACAACACTGGAAGCAAAATACAATTTTCCCAAGATACCATAATAAGAATGGTATAAGTGCTTCCGGTTTATGCAAGTCAAGTAGTTTGGGTTTCATCTGGGAAACATTTCCTTTTTTCATAGGCACATTTGGCAGCTCAATAAAGCCACAACACAAGCTGAAATTAATCGGTTCAAAACATGTACTGTCGCAAAAAAAGATTCACCTCACCAAAGTAGAGATCGGCGTTATGTCCATTATTTCTCAAGCAGATCACAAAATGATATGTTCATGGTATTCTTACTGCTTACACTTAGTAGTGATACTTAGTGATACAAATCCCAGCTTAAAAGAATTGAATATCTTGCAGGGATATTTTTTCTTCAACATTTCCATGAACAGAAAGCAATACTTGTTTTAGCAACGTACTTGGCTTGCATACAGTTCACATTCACTAGTCTTTGAAGGTTCCTTGGATTAAAAGTCACCATTGTTGTGATGTTTGTTTGTAATATCCCTGGACATTTTCCCCAAGGCAGATCAGACTATTCGTTGATTGCATGTAAACAAGGTGAAGTTATAGAACCTTCACAATTTTATGTTCTCATTTGATCTGATATCGAAGTTTTCAATAACGAAAATGAAATTATTGCTTAATATGATTCTACGTACAAAGCGTGTAAAGGAACATTAAACCCAGCCTAGCAGATATGTGGTGAAATTATATGATATCGCGATGATTTGGTGCCTCGGTGTTTTAACGCGCGTCTGCTGAACTCCGTTTATCTACTTATTCATCCCTCTGTGCGATTTATGCGGAAGTGTGCACGGTCAAGCAGTCCATAGAAAGTGTTAGTTTATTATGTCAAAACTACGAGTGGATGTCAAAAAGTAGTGAGCGTAGCTATATTCTCGATGTCCAATGTTTGTAAAGTTACCATTTTATCTTGAAGGCCCATCCAAAGGTTTAGTTATGTGAGTGATGTGGTTCACGAGATATGAGTCATCACAACACATTGGGGTGTAATATTTGAAAAATATTTGCAGATAAAGAAAGTGATATGTCATTTGGATAATGGTATGTCCTCAGATATTGTTATATAAAATATGTTCAGAATGGTATTGAATGTGTTCCCGTCATAATCAACAGCCAAAGATTTGGATTGGTTGATTTAGATTGCGGGGCTGCTTTAAAGAACATCCCCACTTTGATCTTTTACAAACATTGTGTCCAGATATTCAAACTGGCACTGTTTACAATACAATGAGAGCTGACACTTGTGTGACCATTCAGCATTTAGCTTAAACAGTTAGCATCATGTATGAGTAGTGAAAACATTAGAATTAGGTATGTCCTTTTGATGACGTCATCTGAAAAGGGGTGGGCATGAAGAGGGTGAGTAATTTTGGCAAGCGATTGTAGTGTCAAATAATTTTGGCTTACTTATGCACTTTAATGTATAAGTTTGATTTTAGCGGACTTCTACTTACCTCAAACACAAAAAATGTTTCTTGTTTGTTTTGTTTTCCCGAAGTTTGTTATGCAATTATTGCAGATTTTTGTTTTTTTTTTGTTTGTTTGTTTTGTTGGGGGGGGAGGGGTACCAAGGTATAAACACAAACACAGTGCACGTCGTGAGGCTGGTTTATAGCAAACAGGTATTATGTAGGCAAATAAGGCATAAACAGCTGTATCAACGTGGTGAGGCTCACTACTTTTTGACATCCCCTCGTATGTGCTTTTACTTTGGCCAACAGGTGGGTAAATGCGATTTACGCCAAACTGTATCTGCATTCAGTTCAGTTCTCCCAACTGCGAGAATAAGACATATCGGACCTGAAACGTTTATACCACTTAATTATTCTGCCTTTATCCTTAAACACGTACTTGGAAGCTGACCTCTTGGGTGTGTCTCGAGTACACCTTCTCAACTGACACCCTTTACAGACCACCTCTACAGTGTAGCGGCTAGTGCGTGTGCCAGCAGAGCGGAAGGTGGAAGTTCGATCCTCGGCCGCTTCATACCAACAGACATTAAAATATGGTAGGTGTTGGACTCTGTCGGGTGCTCGACATTAATGGGTACTGGTTGACTCAGACTGAGTACAATATGCCTGAGAGGGGTAGTTTATGCTTAACTGCGGCATGGTATCTCAATAAACTAGCACAGTAAATACCGCTTGTCTAGACTAGTACAAGCAGCCACACATGCACACTCATGCACACGCATGCACGTCGTCATATCAGCGAAATCATCTTAAGTGCGACGTTAGCCCCCTTTCTCCTCACCTCTTTGGAACATGAAATCTTGGCGTGCTTCAAGTTTTACTAACACAGAGTAACATGTAATGTATGCTCGAGGCTATGTGGCTGCTGTAATATTTCCATATGTTTATATATTTCTAACGACTGACAAGGACCATACTGCAAGAACCTACCGGTAGGCATTATGTATTATACCTCACACGACACAGTTGGCTCCTGTGGCAGACATTGTATCCATGACATGGCACAAACTACACTCATGTCTTGGAGAAATAATGTGGCACAAACTAAATCCATGAGTTAGAGATATACTGTGGCACAAACTACACTCATGTCTTGGAGATATAATGTGGCACAAAGTAAATCCATGAGTTGGAGATATACTGTGGCACAAACTACACTCATGTCTTGGAGATATACTGTGGCACAAATTAAATCCACGAGTTAGAGATACACTGTGGCACAAACTACACCGTGTCTTGGAGATATACTGTGGCACAAATTACATCCATGACTTAGAGATATACTGTGGCACAAAACAACTTTATTGCTCGCATCATTTACCACAAACTAAACGCACCACACAAACCATCATTAAGTTATTGCTAGTTGTCACGACTCCCAGTGAAGATATATGTCTGTTCTCTGACCAGTATGACGGCAGTAATTTGAAGAATACACTATATATATATATATAGCTAGCATGGCATATAGAATGTGATCTCAACGGTACGACATTGCAAGTGTGTACATTAATCCAAATGTTCTATCTTTAATGCTCATGTGTTCCATACTGAAAACACATTTGCGGTATCGATAACTGCACTGACATAATGTTATCGGCGCTCCAAGTGTTTTCTCAAAGGTGCAACACCAACGTTAGCTTAGCAGACCTGGACGTTTCTCGACGGCGAGAAAACCGACAGCTTCATTTACTGGATGTGTCGGGATCTAGTAATTCAGCCTAATGTATATCCGGTTCCCTTCAGGAAATGAAGGACGGACACGTCTGGTTCATTACTTGTGTTTTAATATATGCAAGTTGATGTGAGGAGCTATTAACGACATCTTCCGGTTCGCTGTGAATACCTGCCGATCAAGCCAACTATAGTCAAGGGACAGGCGCGTATAAAGTACTATATGTCAGTTCCATCGCATATAACTGTACACAGTGGGTTTCTGTTACCATGGATACTGTTCCCATTGTGTCGAGAACATTCGGCTATGACTTTCATAGTGTTATCGGTTTCATGTAATGGACAGTGGTTCAGCACATGGTATCTGGTGGACAGTGATAATACTGTTAATTAGAGCAGCCGGTATATTCAATTTCAGGAAAGATTTCATTTCGACTTCGCACGGTTCAAATTTCATTGGCATTAGTATGAATTATGAATGTTCGTAAAAGTAATAGTGTGAATATATACCTGTAGCCACGCTTATCAAATCTATACCGTGTGAGACATGCGAAAACACTGGAATCACCACGATGCAAATATTCATATACCCTGTAATTCTGGTGACTACGCATTTAATGATGTGCTACGACCTTTGAAACATCTAAATTTGACAGTTTCTGCTGTAATATCGATATATTGATTCAACTGGCTTTATACTTCTCCGAATTCAAAATGATATCCCCTTCTAATGAGTATGGAATACTCCGATAGAACTTGATATTTTCAAATATGTGTTGGATCCCAACAATAGGTGTATGATAATAACGAACGAATGAGGAATACAGAATGTGAACCTGATGAACACGTCCGAAATTAATTCTGAAGAATGTTGCGTCAATGTACCTTCACTCTCAGTTCATTAATGGGCAATCACGTGTAAATAAAGCAATGCAGGGGCATGTTGCTAAAGTTAAAACACTCGGTCGGGCCAATGGACAGCCTCTCAATCATAACCCTTCTCGCCGATTCATATCGCTCGGACTTGGCAGACATACTGAATTTAGAAAGTCGTCGTCTGTGCTCGAAGCTGAATTATTAGTACGGATATTTATTTGTAGAATATTCAGTTTGGCAGGTTTGGAACCGTAAATAAAGTCTGGTACAAAGAACTTTAGCCCTGGGCGTGGTTGTCTACATCAGCGGCAATGGGAACAGCAGGCACTCTCTGTGAATAGCTTTTGAGACACAATGATTCCATTTACGTTTTGAGATTGATAGAACTTTATGGCGTGCAATTTTGTCTACTAAAGTCAGGGAAACCTGGTGAGATTCATACCAACAGACACACAGACAGATTGTTTATTTCTAGTCTCGCCTCATACATTTGTGCATTTAAAACATCGTCAACAGCTAATACATAAAAAACATCCCTTATATGATTATGAGAGACTAACATATGAAAGCGGGTCTTGGCTGTGAATTTACATAGAACAGGACTAGACACTGAACACAAGAACTTTCCTACATCTGTAAAATTCATAACATTACAATTTAAAATTGTGCACTAAACCAACAAACATTTAGTAAAAGACTCATACAAAGGACAGTATCAATACATGCATTTCATCTTCAAAACCAATCAAACAAGTAAAACACACTATCTCCTTTAAAGGAATATTACTGTAGTGACCAGGTTCTGCTAACAAGGGGTCAACGCCACATCTAAACATTGCGATCGCTCATTCCAAGCATTATCTGACTAGACATGAACTCCCTCAAAGCAGTCATGCTAATGTTTTGTAATGCCTGTGCCTTAACCTTGCAGCTACATCAGTAGAGAAACATGTTCAGTTGTATCGTACTCCTGGGCCAAGTAATAACTCTACACTTATGTGCTCTGGTCAGAAGGACGTATGCAAGTCACGCCATCATTACATTTAAAGGAACATAAGATACGCGACGATTATGTCATATAATTTCCAACGATAAAGAACAACATATAACTGTTTCCATATTTATATTTAAAATAATTGGTTACATATCGTATGCGCTTGTTTAAAACAGATTGTAAATGAATGCTTGATTCAGATAAACTATAGCTTAAATATTCAAGTGATCTTAATGCTTTTATGTGATCATTTCCTTGACCTGATGCGCCAGTGACGTTCACTTCGCTTTGATTTCTAAACCTTTCATTATTGATTGATCTGTCAAGTATCCAGTGCCAGCGGGATAATAAAGATTTTAAAGAGAACAATACACGATAAAACCAGGCTATAGATTGCCATCAACTGAATGTAGATCACCATACTAGGGACCATGGGGATCTACAGTATATTTGCCTCCTGTATGGACCTTTGTTGGATTAACACCATTCCTTCGTTTATTAGCAATTTTAGAGTGAGTGAATGAGTTTTTACGCCGCACTCAGTAATATTCCAGCTACATGGCCGCGGCCTGTAAATAATCGAATATGGACCAGACAATCCAGTAATCAACGACATGAGCATCGATCTGCGCAATTGGGAACTGATGACATGTGTCAGCCAAGTCAGCAAGTTTGACCACCCGATCCCGTTAGTCGCCTCTTACGACAAACATAGTCGGCTTTTATGTCAAGCATGGGTTGCTGAAGACCTATTCTACCCGTACCTTCACGGATAGCAATTTTAGACAGTGTAGCCACAAATTAAAAGAACATATATACAACAATTAAAATATTAGTAGGTTTAAATTTACCTCTAAAGAGAACAATACTTTTACAATGCTTCAACACTCTTTGAGGGCACAGCCACTGACAATCGCAGTTAGAATCTAAACTACCAACAATAAAATATTTACCTATTTACAAACTGTTCTTCAAAATGTATCTAGTAATTCTGTATCTGTTAAACATTAACACTAACACTTAAAAGATCCTCCCCTGTTTTGACTTTGAAACGTTTATCCCTTGTAATGGAAAAGTATGTCAAGGTGCAAGGAAAAATGTGTGTGTGAGTAAGAGTCAACAATGGGATTCCCGAATTACATGCATTTCATTAACCATCCACAAGAAGTCGTTCGCCGCAGGAACAGATATTAAATGTATAATTTATTGATAAAGTGTCAAGAAAACGTAAAAAAGAAGATTTCATTTGATATGATGTTCATCAGCCTATAGATGCCCTGATGCCCAATTAGGTTTTTGTTTAATTTTAGACATGTCCACTTTGTTAGGGCGACAGTGCGACTTCACAACTGTATGGCAACGAATCCACATAGGCCAATCATACAATACATCTCCACTTTGTTAAGGCGATAGCGTAACTTCACAACTGTCGGGAAACGGATCTGCATAGGTCTGTCATGCATTACATATTTTATCAATGCAGATTATCAATCTAAAATGGACTAATGAGGATGGAGTCATGTAAATTTGACGTACAAATATTTCAAATGACATTTTCAAAAGCAATGTTCATTGTTGAAATCATTTAGATTTGTATTGTTCGTCGCAAAACACCCCACGAAAGCATATTATAACAGATAACACTTTCTCTTAACACATTTATACGTGTTATAATCGTCTATCCTATATTATCAATTCGTTAACCCATATGCACATGATACTGGCGATTAATCATTAAACTCAACCATTCAACTATGACAAAGCATTATGTCGTACCTCAATGACATAGGAGGCATGGAAATCAGATATGCAAGTTAGAAAGCCGGAAGTCTGACTTTTTTGCCGATACACGTGAGCTCTCAGTAAATTATACCAAAGATACTGTGTAATCAAGTGACACAGACATGCTGTTGAGATATCGTTATTCACGTTTTAATTATTCTGCAAAACCCCGTTCAGCACTTGTTAAAAAGTTCAAAATAATCCGAGGAACGTTTCAGTATAACAGTTTTAAGGTTGCTGTTTAATGCTTTGTTCTTTCGTTTGTGTGTGTGACGTATGGTAGTCCGTGACTTTAGTAAAAAAGAATGGGTATTCAAAGCTCCCTTTATTTTAACAATGAGTCAAAGTCAAAGATGTTTATTCTATTTCAAGCTTCCGGTCCATATACATTGGAATTACACTGTACAATCAAATACAGCTTTAATACACAGATGATGTCAACTGAATGTCACGGTTGGACATTACATTATGTATGTATTGTGATGGTTTCAACTTGATAGATACAGTTATCAAAAGTAGACAGGACATTTTCTAAATGCTACAGAAGATGACTTGGAGAGGTAACATTCAGGAATACATTGTTTACGTAAATCTATGTAAGATGGGCAGAAAAAAAGTGAATGTCGTTTTCAATAAATAATTTACATAAAGGGCAAATTTAAATTCCATGGACAGACTGGACAGACGTTTTCCTTCATTAATCACTGAGTTTGACAGTCCTATTCTAAACCGTGTTAATGAATTTCTCAACTTTTTGGAAGTTAAATATGATAGGTACTTTTCGGGTTGGACTATGGTTTTAAATATTCTGTCTGAATCATAGGCGTGAGCAATTATCTAAAACCGAATGCCAGTCTTGATGAAATATAATTATGGCTGTTACTCTGAATCGATACGAAAAACATATTCATATTGTCAACCGACTGATTAGCCACACAAAATCACAACCACGAGAAAAAGAGGAGATTGCTGATTATGAAATGCCCATGTTATTTTATTCATCTCATCCAGATAAACGAGCATATTGTAAACCTTCTTAGGTAGTCTATTTTCATGCAATTTTCACCCAGTATTGTATGATATAGGAATTGATATACAAAGGATGTCTCCCACATTTGCTATATACTATCCCACACAAAGAAACGTCACACGCTAATAGATGTATTTTTTCGATACTTTCAAAACGCTGGAATCTCCATAGAATAATATAGGGTGTATTTGTGAATCAAATAGCATAAAAATATTTTGGGTGTCAACACGCCAAAGTTATGCATAATTGACAACAAACTAATTAATGCTTTCTTTGCTCTCAAGGCTAGTTCTGTAATCAGCAACCGATATTTTTCAAAATAATGGTTGCACTAAACATATATAAAACCAAGATATGTGTACTGATTTCTTACAGTTACAAGTTGACTATCAAAACTCCACCTTTCCCTTGCCGCAACTGGACCACCTTTTCTGAAAATGACTATATGTGTGTTATCAAGGTTCACGGATTTCGTTCTAAAATATTTAACTGTGTCTGAAGCCCAACAGCTGATTCTGCTAGAAGAATAATACCATCGGCAAATAATAGTATTAGGATTTCTGTTAGATCTGGACACCATGTTTTCCGTTTGCCATAATGTCGTGGTATAATTAATTGATGACAGGGGAAAAGAGGATTGGACTGAGAACACAACCTTGTCTCATGTCTTGTCTCAGCGTACGCATGCTTTCACATTATCATACATTGCTTTCAGAACTAATAGTAATTTTCCTTTAAGCCCAGAATCGCGTAAACAGTACCAACGATTTGAACGATCAACACAAACTAAAGTACATGCACAACTGTGCCCACATAAATAATTAAACTGAACATCACTGGACACTCTAAATGACTTTTAATTAACACTGGGTTGCATAAAGACATCACAAGCAACAATCTTTTGATGATGGTGAGCTTCAGTATACACCTTGCACATTTAACAGAAGAATATATTGTGTTACGTCAAGTAGTAGTTTTATTCAGAAATGGGTAGCGTCATGTCTGTTGTTTAGATTATAGATCGCAAGTTACATAGTTAATAAACCCAATACTGACCGTCAAGCCTTGATAGAAGCGTCAGATCACGTAATCGCAACTTTGCTCATTAATTTTCGTGTATGCAGATATCTGAACACGAGTAGGTTTTAACGGTTAGGCCACAAAAATTGACTTCAAGATATTTGTTTCCATATGCTTCAAAAATTATTTGATAAGTGATTTTCACTGTATAATAATTCCAAACCCTCTGCAATTCCTCTGAACGATAATACTGGAGCCTTTCATGATAAATCGCGAGCAAGGAAGGTCCTATTCCATTGGACTGGGAGTGGGGGAATTACAGAATATCAACAGTATCATGAACCTCAAAAGGACTTTATGTAAGAGAAGGCACGTCCAAATGCTTGAGTGCCCTGGTCCTTCTCTTCATTTACCTAATTTGGGCATAAGGGCGTCACACTGGTCAGTTTCCGTTTCACTCACTGAATCTGGTTCTTTCGGAAGAATAGTAGACAGATTAGCAGAGATCTGTCTCAGGATCAAATTTCAGTATTAATGAGTTGCCGTCGTCGACCTGGTCAAGGGCGATATCTCAACGGATAAACGAGGTAGCAATGCCCACGTCTAAACAAAATTGGAATCTAACAGTGCAGACATCTCAGCAGAATGGGAATGTAACAATGTAAATATCTCAGTTGAATGGGGAGGTAAGTGTGCATATCTCTGTACAGAATGGGTAGGTAACAGTGCACGTATCTACACAGAATACGGAGGTGAAAGTGCAGATCTCCTAATAGTATGGGGAGGTAACAGTACACGTCTAAACAGAATGAGGATGTATCAGTGCAGGTGTCTAAACAGAATGAGAATGTATCAGTGCAGGTGTCTAAACAGAATGAGGATGTAATAGTACAGATTCCTATACAGAATGGAAAGGTAGCAGTGCAGATGTCAAAACAATGGGGAGGTAACTGTGCAGATGTCTAAATACAATGGGGAAGAAACAGTGCAGCTGTCCAAACAGAATGGAGAGGTAACAGTGCACATGTCTAAACAGAATGGGGACGTAACAGTGTAAATATCTAAGCATAATGAGGAGGTGATAGTATAAGTGTCTAAAAAGAATGAGGAGGTGAGAATGCAAATGTCTAAACAGAATCAGGATGTGGCAGCTAGTGCAGGTGTCTAAACAGGATGTAGAAGTGCAGATTTCTAAACAGAATGGAAATGTCACATTGCAGGTGTCAAAACAGAATGAGGATGTAACAATGCACATGTCAAAACAGAATGAGGATGTAACAGTGCAGATGTCTACACAGAATGAAGATGTAAGTGCCCAAATGTCTAAACAGAAAGAAAATGTAAATATCTATGACGAATAAACAGGTGACAACGGAGATGTCTAAACAGAAGGGGAGGGGAGGTAACAGAATAAGAAGTTATCATATGGGCTACTGGAAGGAACTGAAGAGTATGGATGATAAAACATTAAACACTAACGCCTTTTGACCGTGTCATGTAAAGTGGTTCTGAGGACTGAAAGGTATATGGGACTATGATTGATCAGCATTGCATCGTTAACAAATGCACATCCCGTTATTGTAAGTGAACATAGAGTATACTGGCTATTGGACAGTACTGGGGAAAAGAGTACCCGGTACCAATTGAAAGAAAACTTAATAAAATGACTTTATTAAAGCGTATCTGAACCGTTATGTATGCAGACAATAGATGTTTGTTCCAATTTAGTTTACTGAACCAGCTGATACAATTACCAGTGTAAAATGTAGATAACCGTCGACAGAAGTCCGGTGTATTATCAAGGGGCTAGACATAGAACTAATTACACTCTCCAGATAAGTCATTACGAACCCCGCATAGACATTCACAAGACTAATTTGTGGTAAATTGTGCACATTATCGCAAAACATGAAGCAGTCAAGGTTGAATAACCAACTAGTGGGATTTACTAACAAATGTAAATGGTGCACTGCTGAGTAATTGGGAGATTAATGTATTTTCAGTTCCAACGCTTGGGTTATATCAATAGTAGATCAACATTCGCCGATTATATGGATATTGTAATTTCTTGCAGAGGGGAATGATGTTGAATTAGTTGTTAGCGAATGGACAGCTTGGATTGCTATTTTCTTATCGCCATCAAACTGGTTTTACTATGTCTGAACACTTAGTCCTTTTTAAGATATAAGAACATTGATGCCATTCAGTTGCAAGCGTTCAAAAACTTTCTTAGTGAAAATGACACTTTGCTACCGAGCCAGGAGTTGCTCACATGTAACATTCCGTAACATACGTAGTTTTTCACAAACTTGAGTCTTGTGTTTCATCCCAAACTTACACTAATGAATCCATGAGAGGGAATTCGAGGGATGAGCAGTATATCCGTGACTATGAAATGATACTTTACTTTACTTTATTTTACTTTTTGTTCAGCTTTACGCCGCACTCAGCAATATTTAAGCTATATGCCGCCGGTCTGTAAATAATCAAGTCTGGACTAGACAATCCAGTGATCAACAACATGAGCATCGATCTGCGCAATTGGGAACCGATGACATGTGTCAACCAATTCAGCAAGCCTGACCACCTTATCCCAGTAGTGGCCTCTTACGACAAGCATAGTTGTTACTGAAAATCATTTCTGGCTCGCGGATCATTGTGGTTCATACGTACAGCAGCCAGTGAGCGTGACCTGATCCCAATAGTGGCCTCTTACACCAACCTTAGGTAACTCATTTCTGACTCGCGGAATCATTGTGGTTCATACGTATAGCAGCCAGTGAGCGTGACCTGACCCCAGTAGCGGCCTCTTACACCAACCTTTGGGTACTGAAAATCATTTCTGACTCGCGGAATCATTGTGGTTCATACGTACAGCAGCCAGTGAGCGTGACCTGATCCCAATAGTGGCCTCTTACACCAACCTTAGGTAACTCATTTCTGACTCGCGGATCATTGTGGTTCATACGTACAGCAGCCAGTGAGCGTGACCTGACCCAGTAGCGGCCTCTTACACCAACCTTTGGGTACTGAAAATCATTTCTGACTCGCGGATAATTCTGGTTCATACATGCGGGTACAGTGACGTGCAGTAAACGCGGACACGTCATCGTATCTGAATTGCGTACCTGCGCAGATTATTTACAAACCGCCGTGTAGTTGGTAATAAAGCTGCAGGTGGCGTAAAACTATACTCACTCACTATTAGGCAGGTCAAGCTATGATCACAATTCTAACTTTGGTGTTTGGAAATGCATTGCAGCCAAGTTTGAATGAAACCGCTATTAATATGTAGGACATGAGGCTAATAGAAAATATCAGTGGAAAGGTTTCACAACAGAGAATGTTTGAGCGGTTAGCAATCCGATCAATCTTGTCAAGGACTGTCAGCTGAAATTCTTACAAGTTCCGTCTTCTTGACAGAGAATGTCTCCACGCGCAATATAACAGCAAATGGTTGTGACTTCTGTGACGCGTCAGGGATTGGTTATGAATAAAACACGTCTTAAATGTCATTGTGATGCATTCTACTTACGAGAGTACATAGAAATTCCTTTGGATACTCCGGCTTATAAAAATGTTGAATTTAATACCACACCATGATTACCGATCTCTTAGAAAAAAACATGACATAAACCTCACAGCCAATATTTTTCAAACATGCAACAATGTGACAGACTCACAGAGAAACTGCAACAGCGATGACCAAATTACGGGCGTAGTTGGGTAGAGAAGGCTAGATACCCCGTTCCTTTCGTAATTGCCTTCCTTTTAACTCCGAGCCTGATTAACCTTCAAATAGGTGATGCGATCTCCATATAACTGTACCTGGAATACCTTGGATCTGATACAAATATTGATACCTTATTTGTTGAAAGTCTTTGTCCATACGCAATACTGTGTCAAGGCTACGGCCAAATATGCGTCTGGTTGGATATGCCAGTTTGTAATAATTAAACCTTTGATTTCTCTCATTACATATAACCATGGGATGATCCCGATACGTTATTGATTAAACCTCGTTTCCTGCTGTTCGGTGACATTTCAAGCATAGCAATGGAAGCCTTCTATTATGAAACCCCATAGGCATAGTGCATTTGTTTGAATCATTGTAACAGATTCAACATTCCACAGTCAGGAAACGAGATTTGCTAACGTTACACACCCTCAGCACATCCAGGTCTCAAACAGATATACAAATATGGTAAAAAGAGCATGTTAGGCAAGATTGTGTATGACAAATTATATCTGGAAAAGAAGTACATAGGACCAGAAGTATCGATTAATTGAATGTTCCGCGTGAAGTATCTGGTAAGATTTCCAGGGCTTACACAGTATTTGCTGTGACATCGTCATCGGTGAATTAAGTACTTACAGAAGGTGTTGATTATCTGACACTGACATTACTTTATTGGAGTTTCAGTTATCTCTGAAGCAGATTCTGGAAAAGATGCAAGTAGCATGTTTGATAAACAGGCCACGAGGGTAAATCGCTGAACTTTAAATGACACTGTGTCATTGTTAGTGAACAGACGTTACTATCCAAAGCGTTGACCACAAATTACTGATTGACGCCATTCCAGTGTATGCAACATACCGTTACTAACTATTACTGGGCATATATACTTGAGTACTTTATCGACTAGTATCAAATTGAAAAAGCCAATCATTTTAGTGAATGGATTTGTTCATGCATATTCAACGATGTGGCTTGCTTGCGAGGAGATCGTCGGCAAGAGCGTGTTGCAAATTAAAGCCGAGTCGACCGCCACCTGTGGACGTGGATGTGACAGTACGCATTCTTATATGTGAAGGCTGTAGACAGAGGCAGATTACCTCCACATCTCTCCACCGTAAGGACTTTGCGCCACATCACAGCTCGTGAGTAAAACTCTCAAACGGTTTTAAGGGTTTAACTATTGCTCGGTGTCTGGATATTTTGCTACGAAAGTGTATAACAAATCTTATGACAAAATGAAGTATAATAGCGAGGTTTTGTTACTCTGTTATGGGAGGACTTTGTGCATGTGAGGGCATGGGTTGAGGCTGGCACGTGCATTTGCATCTTTGGCACTTCTACTTGTCGCCACTACAGATACTGCTCATGGGAGTAAGGTTTGCTGTTCGTTCTGTTCAATGGAAATATAACAGAGTGGCATATAGAATCGAATGTCAACAGCTGGCGTTTGCTCGTGCAGCAAAGCAACTAAACACAATGAGTAGTAATTATTTACCAGTGCTGATGCTCATGGTTTTGCTTAAAGAGACGCACAAAAGTGTATTATCTCCTGTCTATTCTGTCCTAGATCAATAATACATGTATCTTCAGTAGTTGCGTGATCTGTATGTATTGTGTATTGAAATAATCATCTTACAGCCATATGCATGGCGAATAACCATGTTAAAGGGTAATCTTACTTCCATTTTCTGTTACGGAAAAGGGATGTTAAAATTTAACCTCATTGAAAGTGTTGTTGGTAGTTGTCAGTTTTCTACCCTATCCCTGGTGCACTGCCTGGTGTGAATGATTCATCAAGTGGTCCTGGGATAACGTTCTAGACGCGCCAGTTAGGGTCTTGATTAACGATTACTCTGTTTGCGGCCATTGGGAATATCAGGTTAACAGTCATGGCAAGCTCCGTGTTCCGTTCCCGCCAAGCTGAAACACATACGTACAATCGTATTCATGTCGCTTGACATTAAGAGCACAGTCTGTCAACTCTTCACTGATCGTTATGCTCTCTCATCATCATTTCGTATCCCTGTCTCTGCAACCGCGTTTAGAAATAGAACTGTGTCAAACCGCTCTGCAGATGGTGTTCAGTCTTTCAACGCAGTCGTTTCTTCAACACATAAATACACAAAGAATGGTGATATTTTAGGAAACGTTACGACGATCGAATTCAACACACAACACATTTCTGGATTTTGAAGAAAAACAACAAAAAACTACCTTGACAGAAGACTGCTTCGTTCATCAATAACTGTGTTATCTGTTATCGATTGATTATTGATTCTGTTATGGATTTTATCCGTTTAGATTACGTTTTGCAGTTATTGTTTAAATGTTGGCCAGGTAATCCATGTAAAATCTTACAGAATTTCATTTTAACGGGAACTTACTCAAAAAGACTTTTTTTAAAAAGTTGCCTCACGTTATATTTACGTTGGTAAAGGTATACGTTTTTGATTTTACCGTTTGTTAATTACAAGCGACGGCGGGTAGTCTACTGGTTAAAGCGTTTGCTTTTCACGCCGAAGACCCGGGTTTGACTCCCCACATGGATACAATGACTTAAGTCCATTTTTGGTGTCCCCCGCCGTGATGTGATAAATGTTGCTAAAAGCGACGTAAAACCAAACTCACCCACCCATTCGCTCTTAACTACAAAAGAGCTCGAAACGTTATGAAAATATACACTGATCAGATATATCATTGTATCATCATTGAGATAGGATTTCCACGTGATAACTGATAGTATGGCAATAGTAAAGATATCATCGGTAGATATGGTATCGGAGGTTGCTACGTATCTATACTCCAAGTGTTTCATATTGCGACTGAGACAAAATACGATGTAATTATGGTTAGAATGTTCAGCATCTTTCGTTTCCAAATGGCTTTGCACATTACGAAATACAATGAACACTTGTCTCATAAAAGGATGTGGATGTGTCAGACTCATATCAAACGGTAGTTACGAAAGAACAACTTTGACGGCTGAAAAGATTTGGTTTGCACAAAGTATTCAAATATTTACAAGCTGGTGCCTGCGGAAGTGTTTCTAGCAACAAGGGGAAAGTTGAATGACGGCGTAGCGATGAGATAGACAAGCTGTCATTTGCAAGTCACAAATAACTGTTCCTTCATCTCTTACAAGGCATCACGCTGATTTACACCTGAGATATTTTCTAGTTGTGTATGCAGTAGTACACTCCCTTATTCTGACACGGAACCTGGGCACATACCCCGTCAGGGTTAACTGAGCCGACTTTTACGCCACTTTTAAACATATTCCAGCAACATCACGGTAGGGTACACCAGAAATGCGCTTCACACATTGTACCCATTTAGGGATTCGAACCTGGGTCTTCATCGTGACGAGCAAACTGTTTAACCATTTGGCTACCCCATCGCCCCTTACTCCGTCAGTAAGGGACAGTTTCCGAAATCCAACCTGTCCCAGTAACGGTATATGATATACGTTAACACACGTTAAAATCTAAGTTTGTATAGAGAATAGTTTCTAAATTAGAAAGACATTCTACGAACAAACTTAAGATGATTCACAGAACGTTTTTTTTGCAAACTGAACAAATTATTCATTGAATGATGTTTATATTTTTCCCTTTGACAAAATTTTGAAATTAATGGAAAAGAAATATTTTGAAACGACAGATTGTAAATTAGCAAAGGGGTTCAGTGGCCTATTACGAGGTGACGTTCAAACTAAAAATCCGAGATTGTCACAGGATTAATGAATATTTTTAAATCATGTTGCAGAACTCGTTTTTTTTTGCTTTGCAGTCACCGCAAAGGCAATGAAATGGGTCAAATATGTCATACAAGCATATGGTAGAGCATTCATGAAAGCCAAGGTTTGAGTCACTGTCAAAAGTCGTAACGATGTCTCCGGACGAGAAACCTATGCGCAATTGTTAAGTGGATACGTCATATCGCATATGTTACATGTGTTAAGTGGATACGTCATGCCGCATATGTTATATGTGTTAAGTGGATACGTCATGCCGCGTATGTTATATGTGTTAAGTGGATACATCATGCCGCATGCATACGTTATATGCGTTAAGTGGATACGTCATGCCGCATACGTTATATGTGTTAAGTGGATACGTCATGCCGCATACGTTATATGTGTTAAGTGGATACGTCAGGCCGCATACGTTATATGTGTTAAGTGGATACGTCAGGCCGCATACGTTATATGTGTTAAGTGGATACATCATGCCGCATGCATACGTTATATGCGTTAAGTGGATACGTCATGCCGCATACGTTATATGTGTTAAGTGGATACGTCAGGCCGCATACGTTATATGTGTTAAGTGGATACGTCAGGCCGCATACGTTATATGTGTTAAGTGGATACGTCAGGCCGCATACGTCATATGTGTTAAGTGTTATGTGTTAAGTGGATACGTCATGTCACATACGGCATAAGTGTTTAGTGGATACATCATGTCGCATACGTCATAAGTGTTAAGTGGATACGTCACGTCGCAAACCGCATAAGTGTTAAGTGGATACGTCATGTCGCAAAACGCTTTTAAAGACCATCGTATCGCTATGTAAGCAGATCCACTGTTCTTGCAACTGTCACATTACGGAATTATTCTCAAGATCAAATTTTATCTGCAACAAAGCCATGAAGATTCGGGTTATAATTGATCTTCTGTTATCCAAGCTTGTCGTAAAAGGAGACATGTCATCGGTTCCCAATTGCGTTGATTCATGCTCATGTTCTTGTTCACTGGACTGTCTGATTCAGACGCGATTATTTACAGACCGCCGCCATATAGCTGGACTCACCCACTTACAACACAACTGTCTGGCCAGTCCATCCCTAGTTATTTTACGGTTGCATTCAGTATATTTGCTATATGTTTATTTCAGAGTACGATTTCAGTGTAACACTTTCCCATTTGAAACATGCTTCTGGTAATGATGATTCTTCACATCAGTAGAATTCGTGCATGTGTGCAAATCGTATTCAACCATTGACATGATAAACAGTTCATATGAGCACACGATATTTTGCTTGGTCGTTTACCCGTTTTGTAACATTCGATTAGGGTCGTGTAACCTATGTGTATGTTCTTTGCCCATGCATATGCAGTGCATGCAGATTTCTCATTTACATCACGATCGATTGGAGCTGAGAATTTTTTTATGACTCCCATTTCCCGAGAAGACTCTTGAATGATGTGTCCAGCCAGAATTGACGGCTCTTTTACTCAGTTCTTTAATGGGGATATGCAGCGCCCATACTAATGCGCACAGCCCATACGACACTTCATCTGGGCCTATGAATTTCAGCCAAAAAGTGAAAATATGTTATAGCCAGCTCGTGACAACGATATGCCTCTTCGAGTGGAATTAGCCCTCAGTGTTAGAGAATAGTAACTATCGACTTGCTGATCGATCACAGCTTGAAATTTCGACTGATGGGTTTTCCTTCACATTCGTTGATTCGCTCACCAAGAGAAGATACTAAGCCAGTGATACTTCAATCCTGATCAACTGTCTCCCTCTCCATCCCACTGTGACATCTCATCTACCTGGAGCTCAGAGTAAGTACATCTCGTGTGTATCGTAAGTGTTCATTCAGCGTGATGTTAAACAGTGTGCAGCCTTCCCTACAAACAAGCAATGCACATTTCGTAGACACATCTTGACGACGTGATCGATAATGTTGTCGGCAGTCAAGTCATAATGTCGGGAAATCTACACTCGAACCAAGTACATGAAATAATGATCGTTTTGAAAATTCTTAAATGGACGAAATCAAATGGGATAAACATGAAGAAGTCACACATTTGTAATAAATTGAACACTACTAACTCTTACAAAGATGGCGATAATGAAGATGGTGGTGGAGGTAGTGGTGGTCATATACTCTTAGAAAAAGTAAGGGATCATGGGGTATCAATGTTATCAGTAAGATAAATAGACGGTAAGCATCCTATGCAAAAACATTCACGTTTATGAAACGTTACACAAAACCACAACTTATAGTTTGCACCTGTCTTAATTACGTAGTAGCGTATCAGCGTCGGGTATGAATCCTGATGCAAACACTTTGAAGGAAGATCAGTCAATCTCCTTGGACCATTGTGATTTCCTTGATTATATTCAGTGTTGTGTATGAGTTGGCGATGTGGCGCGTGTAACGTGCGGCGCCTGTATGGAGCTATTGTATGGTGACAGGAGTCAACTGCAGCATGCCTCAATGGTTCACTGTCATTGATAAGGTGACTAAGTATAGAACTAGTACCAACAAACCGAACCTGGTAGCGATCGATCCGATTCACTAAGCAATTCTGTGATAGGCGTGGTCGTTGTACTGTGCCTCATAACATACTTGTAAGGGGCTATGCTGTGGTGTGAACTGTGAAGTTTGCCTCATATTTACTGGGCAAACCACTCAATATTTTGCAAAAAAAGGTGTACACTGGCCTGTACTTCATCATTTGCAAGACATGCAGTGGTCGACGGACGTGATGTGATCCCGATCCTCAACTAATAGATCAGTATGCCTCACTGAGCACTAATCATTCTTGAACGTTAACCTGATTTCCTGTATTATCCATGACATCACCTTCAATCAAACGTCAATATTCCTTGAAATTTATTCCATATCCTTATTTTAACCACGAGGAAAATTTATGTCCATTGTTCTTGAAAATGTTTTATTAGCATAACTGTTTAACTGACCTGGGGCAATTAATTCCAGTTTTACAACATGAAATTGTACCTATTTTGATAACCTCCATTATGCCTTAAACCACTAGGGAATGTTATACTAATTGTTCTTGGAAGTGTTTTATTAGCATAACTGATTAAGTGCGCTAGGGCAATGCATCATTTTATTTGAGAAAATAAAAATTGTACTTATTTTTGTAATCTTCATCATGCCTTAAATCACAAGCAATTGTGATGTCCATTGTTCTTGGGAGTGTTTTATTAGCGTAAGTGATTAACTGACTTGGGCCAATAAATTCTATTTTAAAAACATGAAATTGTACTTCTTTTGAGGATATTCATCATGCCTAATGCATTACACGCATATTAAATACGCATGCCCTCGCTGTGTAAGGCGTTTAATCACTTTCACTACGGTAGTTATTTAAATAAACACTGCTTCGGCGAAACCTGCGAAGAGGCTGTTTAAATATCTCCCTTGTAAGGGTCATTAACCTATACATAATAAGTAACTATAATAAAAAAACAAATATATCCTAAATTTCTCTGTCACATACTTTCCGTGAGTTACTTTTTAATATTGTAATTATTATGTTCAAAATCCATAAAAGCATTATGAAGCCAGCCTAGATCTGGGCTACATGCATTACAACCACACATACACACGCAAGCCCACCGTGGTATGATATAAGACGAAATATTCCCAGGTACGACGTTAAACCACGTTTCACCTCACCTCACCTTTGCACAAGCGAAGGGCATCTTTTAATTGAAATGTTGACATAACTCGTTGTTTCTAATACCGTCTTCGCAATACCTGTGGCTTTGAACTCGAGGTCCCACTAAATATGTCCAGGACATATGCCTTAAACGTCTTTGAAATTATGTCCATATACAGTCCTCGAAACATTCCTCCTAGCAAATCTTATCTTTTGGTGCATTTCTTTATGACATTGAATTTTCTATGACTCTTGACAGCAATGTTATAGCAAGATTCAGGGAACAGCTTGATGAATACCAGGACCTCACATTTGTAATGTCTCGCTTGCATCTCAAGTACACTGTCGTCAGACTGTCCATTGTTTTCGGTGCCCTTGGTTTTGTACCGTTAGATCTCATCGAACAGATCATTTGTATGGTTCTTCAAATGAAGTGCAGACCTTCTGACACTCTGGACCAACAAACCTGCAGTTGTTTCTGCTGCTTTTTTTCTCCACATGTGAAGCACTATAATAATTCCCCAGCTATTTTAAACGTGCCAAGGCTGTTGGACAGAATCACAGTTTGAGGTTGATTTTGTTGGTGGCGATGTACTGCTGGACGGTACAGCGATGGGACTAAACCAGGTGAAGTCCTTCACCAATTCTGCCCTGTCTGAGTCGCTTATTTGTGGAAAAGCTTTCTGAAAAACCTCTGCATCGTGAGTACAAGCAGTGTGTGGAACAGAATAGCAATCCAACCGACTCCTTCGCCTGGATCAATTCAGCTGGTCTCAAATCGTTTCAAATGTGAAACTGATGGCTTCTTTTTTGCTGCTCAGGACCAGCCATGTCCCACTCGCGGTAGCCAAAATGCCGACTGTGTAATGAATTTACAGAGACTGTCCAACACCTTGTCAGTGAATGCCGGTCCTTGGTACATACACAATATCGTAACAGACATGATGGCATGGCTCGCCGCTTCTACTATCCTTTGCGCCATGCCCATGGCTTTGACTTCAAGGTCCATCCTTAGTAGGACCCTGAGCATGTCCATGGCGTCATGAAAAATAATACTTTCAAACTTCTGTGATATAGGCCCAGATGCAGCGTGAGAAGAATTCCGGCCAACAAACCTGACCGTGTCCCTTTTTTCAAGCCTACGAATTTATTTATATCATACAGTAATGTGATTGTTAACATTCAGTCAATCATTCTAAACATCGCCTTTGAAATATCTCGCTTGCATCCCAAGTACACTGTCTTCAGGCTCTCCATTGTTCTATGTGCACTTTGTTTGGTACCCCCTGATCTCTTGGTGCAAGAGCAGCCCTTCCGATACTCTGGCTACTGCAGACAACTGCAGTGTCGGGGAGTCTAAATGTTCTCCAGAAAGTTCTTGGTGAATTCGACAAGGCAGCGTTTCCTGGGAAAGGGGCCGCATAAAAATTTCATGTGGCATAGAGAGTGGCACGACAGCTGCCGCATGTCACATATATTCTTTTTATATGGAGAAGCACTCTTTGCTACGCAATGACACACTCTTATTTGTTTTACTTGGAAAGACATCACACTAAAGCCAAATGTCACACTTGTGAAGGCAATCAAAAAAGAGCCACGGCATAACAGATATTCGGGAAATGAGTCATATAATAACTCTAACATGTCACTGTGAGAGTTTGTTTTAGAGAAGAATACCTTTGGGCTGCATGTCATACTGCCAGTTAAAATGTGGGGAACTGTTATATTCAGATCTTATGGCCTCTTGGTGCTCGTTAGGCGGTAATTTACACTCTAGCATGTTGGCGCGTTTTCTGTAAATATGTCGTCCTGATAACATACAAAGTTATATATGGAAACGACTTTGTCATACTTCTTTTAACATAAACATTTATTTTGCTAACAAATAACAAATACATGGCTATAAAGCATCAGCAAGCAAAGAAGAGCCTGCTTGCTTGGTATCGCAGTGCCTCAACTTGGTGCAGGAGAACACTTTAAGCATGTCTTGGTTGTTTGCCACAGTATCTCCTACAAAACACGTTCAGCAATGTATTTGCGTTAGAGGAATACCATGCTAAAGAGGGGGATAATTATTTTATGCCACTAACCTGGGCAGAACCTCGAATGACCACAATGCATCAAAGAGGTCCTGTATGACTGAACTACTATCTGCAAATAATTTTAGATCATTTTGCGGCATATAACCACACTACGCACTTTTTGATATGACGAGTGAAAAAACACCACATGTTATTGTAACGGTTTCATATTTGTTTGCTGCTGTTTTCTGTCCAGTCGGTGAACGTTGATGGTCGATGGTTTACAACCAGCATCTGATGAGAGAAACATTCCAGCATTCCGCACACCAATAGGGTCCCATATGTGCTTACCAAAAACGGAATCAACAGATTTCCCAAGTTATCGAGCTGTAAGAACAGTTCGCATAATGACGGGTACGCGTAGCACGCCAATCTCAAATCAATGTCTCCCGCCCTCAAGGGGTCAAAATAATCATAGAGGCAAACATAATTATGATATGAATATAAACGGCTATTTGACTGGTCAAAATCATTGGCGATAAGTGCTTCCATGTGTGTATATCGAGTGTTCTACTTTCAGTGTGAAAACCGTAGTATCTGGACTACCCTTTATATTCATTAACAAATAGAACAGATTGGAGCTGCCATCTCCCATACCCTTCCTAGCTATCCTCTCTAATTCTCTTCTCATACATGTCAGTTGTAATTGCCTTCTCTACCCATTCGCTGCTTAAACAAAGACTTCCTCAATACATTAGGTGTCAATACTGTAAACATTGATACTGTATTGACCAATGCTGTAAGTATCAGGACGGTGTCAATACATTAGGTGTCAGTGATGAAAACATTGATACTGTCTTGACCAATGCTGTAAGTAGCAGGACAGTGTCAATACATTAGTTGACAATTTGTGCATTAACACTACGAATACAGAATGCATAGATGGATTAATGCTGTATGAACGCTTTTGGTGTGAGTGCTGTAAATATCAAAGTTGTGACACCACAGACGCAAAACGATACCGTAAAAAAGTAGTATTTGTCGTGCACATTTCAATTTCAGATGTGAAACATTGCATATAAAGCTTTTACTGGTAAGAGCTGAAGGTCAATCGTGTTGTTTTGTCGCTTTGAAAAAACTGTTTTTGATCATGGCATAGCCTGTGATTTTGAACACAACTGTACCGCTTAAATGGACCAAACGCATTTGTATGCATCCACAAATGGATCTCGAAGTGCACTTGACTTACAGGATAATGCCTGCTCGCAGGCAGGCCTTCATTGTGATACTAGCATGACATGACATGTACGCGGTCTAGATAACTACAAACTCAACAGAGCTTTCGCTGACTTCTGTGATACCTTTGATGTTTGGGGATCAAAGGAAATATGGAGTAAATGGTCAATGTTGACAGTGAACAGTGCCTAACAGTCACATGTATTGTAAGTGCCAATGGTCCCTAGTATGCCGTTGATCTACCTTCACGTGCTGGCAATCTATAGCTCGTTTTTATATTGCAGCGTCGTATGTAGTTAGAGCGTTTTAAAACTAAGTACTGGTTTTTAATTTTAAACCTATATCTGTGATACACAAGTTGTTTTACGTTAGTGTCCTTCGTTGACAGGGTTTTATGATTTATCTACATTTATTATACAGTTATTATAACGATATTGCTGAAATACTGCTTATGTGAGTTCAACTTTTAGCTCACTCACTCAACATTTACATTCTCTAAAACGCCAAGCTTACTTTGGTTTCTTTATATCATCCCTTATCAATATTTGAACAGTACAAACACGAAATTATTGAGTATTGCCTGTGCTGATTCATGTCTTGTTAAACTACTGATGTTTAATGATGTAGACATTATATATAAACATCTATTCAAGCAAGGGATCATTAGTGCGGTACGATGACAACCACAGTGATGTTCACCGATATGCAATGCATAAGCATACCTTCATTGTCTAGTATGTATATATAAAAATTACTTTTTCACCCATGCTTTCAAAAGATGAAAAAGTTAAAGAAAAGGAATTATCAACCTGTCATGCGTTTATGGAATATATGTGGACGTGTACCAGATGACGAAAGTGGTAGCTGTAACTGTTTTACATCCGACGGTGCAAACCTGGTTGAGTATTTAATGTGCACAAAGTTAATTAATTTCGTTGATACATAATGCTCTCGCGATTTGAATCAAATTACTTTTTATTTAAATTCTAGTTCACGTTGAGATAACTGTAACCACGTTGACAATGCTATACCCAAACAACTTGTTTTCCCGGTGGCCAGATACAGAAGGAAACACAACATTCTGACAGTGACTTAATAGCTATCTGTCTAACTTGTCACTGGGGGTGTTTGCGCTCTTAGCTGTAAAACCTTCAGAGTCTGCTGTACAGCATCATAATGTTTACAGTCTAGTGCCAGCGGGGCTTGCACGCTTGTGGGAAAGGGAAAGAAAAACATTGGCATTCTTCTGAAGTTTCATGTAATGAAGAATGTATAACATTGAAATGAAATGAACATGCATTATTAAGGAAGTTTAAAAAGGTCTTAGAAAACAAGCCACGTCAGTCAGTTTTTACTTTGGTTGTATTCAATATAGAGAACTTTGTCGCAGGCACTGAATATTGTCATGAGACAGAATTTACTTTATATATGTATGACAGAAACTTAAAAAGGGTTTTGTCTCGCGTGAAATCCTTATTAAGAAAGCTGAATTATCCAGCTTCGTGTATAAACAGTTCCCAGTAGATTGGTTATTTCAAAACTATTTTTAACATTCCGACTAACATAATGGCTTGTACCTTTGTTTCCTGTGCTCAGAACCACCTCTAATGGCTGAAGACATATACCCAGCTGTGGTGCACGCAGGTAGCCAAAGTACTGTAAGTGTCCATGGTCCCTTCAGTGGTCGTCTATTTGCAGTTGTTGGCGATCATCAGTTGTATATATTGTATTGTCGTAATTTGAAGTCTTATTTTAGAGATAGATGCTAGTTGTTTTTTTGATATTGTGATATTCTAGTCACGTTTACTGTTCGTCGATGACAGGTTTTTCTAATTTACCATAAATTACTATGTAACACAGTTGAATGTTCTCGTCAGAATATGGCTGACATATTGCGATGTGACGTTAAATCTAAACTCACTCACTCCTTTGTTCGACATTAACTGATGATGACACCAATAATACTATACAAACAGAAATGTGAAAAGAAGAAATAGTCATGGCTCTGCATGCTTAAAGGTGTAGTTAAGTCGCTGGACTTGGTGGATTTCCTCCGGCGATGTGGAAAGAGGTGACTTGTTGCTACCATACTTCTTTTGACAGCATACCCAGTGATTAGGGCTTTTGAGGGGCAATTTCCCTCTCCACAAGAAAGACAATACCAATTATGTGAATAATTATAGAAGACTTGCATTCCTGGTGTCTGGTGTAAACTATTTACGTATGTTTTAAATAACAGATTTAAACAGTTTTTGCGTGTGTTTTTTTTACCGTTTAAGTGGTTAAAGTGAAGCATCTTATTGCCGCTAAGTATACGAGCAAGATATTAAGCTAAGTACAAGAAAACCCCTAGCTTCAGGTCACAGGTTTACACCAAAGTCCACCAAGAGGAAGACTGATGAATTCATCACTGGAATAGAAAAAGGATTCCAATATCTAGCTCCGAATAGTACCGAAACACGCCAAGACATCACAGACCAACAACGGGATAACACAAGAATCAAAGTTGAATTAAAAGACAATGACACCATCACAGGGGCGGATGAGGGCAAACTGGTGTTATTATGGATTCAGGGGAATTCATGCAGCTGGTTGACAAATTTGTGAAAGACCCCACTACGTACAAGGATACAGCTAAATTAGAAAGACTGCATAAGAAAATCCACTAAACTCACTCACTCACTCACCCACAGCAACAGCGAGATGCATTGTAGATGGTATAGTATTCTACAAACTGAAACAAATACAGTCACAGCCTCAATGCACCAGAGCCACCGTCAAAGTCCGAATACGTGTATGTTCCAGAGGCTCAGTCCTAAACAACACAGCCCAGCACCTTGCCAAATCACAAGCATCATTGGGAAGAAGGAAATTCCTGAGCTGTGATTGAAACATATTGCTATTCAATAAATGAATAGGGATTGCTGAACAGCGTCTTATGACTTACATCATCACCGATCCAATACAACATATAACAGAAACAGAACATGATATACATTACCATACAGAAGTCAACAACTCCGTGTACCACAACAACATCTGAAAAACCTAAAACACATTGATGTTATAATATTTATGTCAGATGAACACATGAACAATTGGCCAGCTACAATTCCTACAATTACAACACCACCATACCACTGCAAGAACCTCTCCAAATCTTGAACAGCAAACTACAGACTCACACTGAACAGTTGGACACATCCGTCATCACAGACAGCATTATAAAGTGAACAGCCTCTACCTATTATTTCTCATGGAATAGCGAGGTCAACCAGCAGCTTCACGAACCTGTCACTTCAGACAGAACATTGACAACACAGACCCAGCTCCATAGCCATAAGGATAACAGAGCATAGACCTCTAAAAAAAAGCTTACATGAAATCTGCCATTTCGCAGTACCTCATCAAAATCCCGAACGCCATATGTCCCGGCAACAAACAGAGATTCTACATACCAACATCAACCACTGGAAAAAGAAGAAACTTCAAGAAAGCACCAAGATGTAAAGAAAAAAAGAATTAGCTCTGAACCGTTGTACAAATATTATATAGAATGTGTAATCCATAATACAAAAAGTGGCATGTATTCATGTTCGTCCAACTTCATTGTGGTTTTCAAGAAACTCTGGTACCTGATTATGAATACTTGTGTAAATCCTCCTGGGAACAATATATGTATAGGAGCTTTCGAAAATTCCCCACGTGAGACGATCCGAAGTATGTCGTAAACGTCTGTCTGGGGCCGTTCAGTTGCATAAAAAGCGGAAAAGCGGAACTTTGAAAACTCAGCGTTCTGAGCACCTGCCGTAGTTGTCATCACTCCAGCTCATAACGCCCCCAATACCGGAAGTCCCCTTCCGGAGCACATGGTCTGGTATAATGTCCACCTGTACGCTGATAGAGGAGTCCTGCTGTCAGCTTAGTGAAGAAGGTAGCCTGACTCATGGGTGGCGTGTACTCCTCTCTTTACCCGCTCAGTGTATTTTAATATTACTCTGTCTCCGGTTCAAATTCCCAATCCATTCCTAAGATTACCAATGAAAAGAATTCATGTCACATTCACTTTCTCCCGGGGGATAGTGTCACGAAATGGCTAAACTATTGCCGACGTAACTATTCATCTTACCTCGCTCACTATAAAGTCAATTTTCACAATTAAACCTTTGCTTTACGCGCACTATAGAAAATGCATAATGATATGATGAATTGAAGAAATACAAATCATGACAAAATGGCTGTTGCTTGAAAGCTTTGTCCTTTTCGTGAAAATGTAAAAATATTAATGAAGTCTTGGTACATTTTATGTTCTGCATTATTCTTGCATTTGAACCGTTTCTACCATTTTTCTTAAACTATCATTTTGTATATGATACATGTATCTATTCTGCACTTTACTTTCTACCATATGTGCGTTTCTATATTTGTTACAATGCCGATCTAAATGTAGTATTTACAGATTTACTACAAACAAGTCAGCGATGAATACGCAAACATTGAAATACACTAATATATACAAGCACTTTAGATATATTGACAATTGCCACGTTTGTGATGATCTCTATGGAATTGTGCTTTTAATTACCCCCAAGGTGACCAGGTAATCACTGTAATACTGTATGCATACCGTGAGTATTTTTCAGTACAAAGGTTTACCCAACCGCAAGAGGAATGCATTTCAGGGACAAAGTCACGAAGCGTCGAAATACAGTAAGCCATATGACACATGGCCAATAAGCCACGGAGACCTAGGTATTAATAATCAGGTTTAATCAGGTGCAGACAAACATTAGTGCTTTTGTAGCACAGCGCCACAATAAACATATGTCACACATATAAACTGTCTATCACCTGTTCCGAGGTACCCGCTGGCGTTATCTAGGTATCAATTCAAAGAAAAACGTCTTCACGTAACTAACTGTCTTTTGACTATAAAGGCTACGTAGTGGTCGCAGGTGCATTTCATCGAACATTATCGATAAATAAATAAAGGATCTGCTACTGTATGATTGTAAGACGTTCAGGATGGAAGCATTGTCGATGTACACATCTGCGTGACCCATAAACGCAGTGTACTGAATAACATGTTATATCGCCTTAATTCACGTAACGACGCACACGACATTCAGCGTAATTCCAGGTTACCTTTGTCAGATGAAAAACGTTGCATTGTAGTCAGTTTACTTTATATAAGACAGGGAAATCGATTTTCCATTACTGGTTCTGGTGACTCAAGATGGTGATGATGTATGATGTTACCTCGATACGTTCGAAGCTATCATGGAGATGTTGGCTGCGAATGATTCAATGCAGACGGGATGTTGCCTTGAACTGGGTGATCTGGCTCTGATGGTACATCTTTCTCCACCTGTAATTTTTGGGGCATTATGAAAGATGTATTTTGTTTGTCCATCTCCACACACACACACACACACACACACACACACACACACATACACACGGAGGTCTTAAAGTATATCAGTGGAGGTATGGCACTAACGTAAGTTTAGTTCCCTTGTGCGCCGCCTCACTAAACGGCACAAACGAACTTATGAATGACATCTTTCTTCATTTTCTGCTTGCGACGTTTTTGGACATTTTTAACCATTGTCTAAGAATCTAGACAATGGTAACATGAAGAAAAGAGAGTCTATATATGTGAGTGACACAAAGAAACCAATGTAATTAACACACTTGGCTAGGCAGAAAATTGATTAAAGCTAGTAAATACACAATGGAAAAGAAGTTGTACAAACCGAAGCTGTAGTTTAGAAGAGTACGTCGTAGGCTGAAATATAGCGAATGAAATCGATCTCTGATGACGGTGCGCTTTTGGTTTGAACGGGTTTGGTGGGTTTGTGTATTCTGAAGATCACTTGTATTGTTCGCAATCATATTGTGATCAGTCCAGAAGATAACTTGTACTGTTAGCAAGCATACTGTGGTCAGTCCAGAAGATCACTTGTATTGTTCGCAATCATATTGTGATCAGCCCAGAAGATCACTTGTATTGTTCGCAAACATACTGTGATCAGTCCAGACGATCACTTGTATTGTTAGCAAGCATACTGTGATCAGTCCAGAAGATCACTTGTACTTTTAGCAAGCATACTGTGATCAGTCCAGAAGATCACTTGTATTGTTCGCAATCATATTGTGATCAGCCCAGAAGATCACTTGTATTGTTCGCAAGCATACTGTGATCAGTCCAGAAGATAACTTGTATTGTTAGCAAGCATACTGTGATCAGTCCAGAAGATCACTTGTATTGTTCGCAATCATATTGTGATCAGCCCAGAAGATCACTTGTATTGTTCGCAAGCATACTGTGATCAGTCCAGAAGATTTATGGGTTTGTTGGTAGACATTCTCCACGAAATGTTTGGGAGACACTGTGCACCACCAGGTAAACTAAATTTCTTAATGAACCTCATTATCATACGCTTTAGCATGCATGAGCTGAAATTAAACATACCTATTCGAGATAGTCGATATATTTAAGGGTGTGTCTTCCAAGTGCATATTTACATGCACATGAAAGGTACATAGTTCTTTGTCTAACCTCACAAATAAATGCCGCTGTCTGACTGGCTGAGCTCTCTTCTATTATTTTCAATGTTCCCCGTGTACAAACGAGGTGCAGTGCAATACACCTAACTGCCAATAGCAACTCATTCGGTACTTCGTGGTACTTAGTATTTATCTCGAATAACATTAAATAACGCATGAGGCACAGAAATTACCGATGTTTTGCGAATGGAAATTGAAGGGAAATGGAAGGGAGATAACTCTAAATCTGATTTTCTTGCGTCGTCCTCAAAATCTGGCGATGCGAACACATTAAATTCTCTCTCCAGTAAAATAAATTTTGACAAAATGTAGTCCCTGTGAATATTAAGAAGGGGAATTACATCGCGGCGACTTTACTAAGACAATACCTACGGGAAAAAACAGCAAGATGCAAGATTCGTATCGTTTGATTCACACAGGTTGGCTGAAGTGTAGATCCCATACCCATGCTTCAAGTTAACATTGAGGTGCTCGGTAAGATAAATACGTTATTCAACCTACTGTCACTCGGAAAGCATCCACACTAAAATATGTTACTGTAAATAAACTAAACCCCTAAACGAAACTTTAGATACGTTACGTCCTAAACATACCCATACAGAACAAAGTAGATTGTTTGTGAATAAATAAGCGAAAACTGGAACATGACTAAACATTAAGGGACTTTGGGTTCACCTTCCACAATCAACATTAACTTCACAAGGACAAGCCATCTGTATTGGGGCTTGTCAGCGTGTATGTACTGTTGCATTCACAACATCAAGGCAACGTTGTCTCATGGCTTGCCCAACATCTGCGAACACAGCATCAGGCTGCGTGTGCCATTACTGTACCAAGATGGCGCCCAGCGTTTGGAACATTCTGGGGTTGAGACCTCCTCCAATAGCATTCTGGAGGTTTATTAAGGTTTACCTGTGTCAGAGTGGTGTGGAATTACGCGACCTCTACACAGTGCGTTACTGGTTGACATATGAGTTCGGAAAACGATTACGCAAAAACGACCCGATGTCGTATCCGTTTGATGCACACGTGTCCTAATGGTTTGCTATTAAATCAATTAGCATTATAATATATACCATATATATCATATATTTGTTATCGTAAATCTTCACATTGTCCCAAGTGAACAATGGGCTTCGTGCTGGGGATCAAATATAGGAACAATTTTTATTAATAACCTCATGGTATTAATTTATCATGAATTACTAGTATGATATTAATACAAGTACTTATATAGTTAAGTTATATTCTGTGTAAATGTATCATGTGTGTTTCAGCGTACCTGGCACCTGTTTCATGACCAACGCCTGCAATGCCGTCGTTGTTTGATGTCTTCAGACTTGTAACACTGATGTCATTAGGACATACTGTTTACGCTCAATCAAGGTATGTTATATGATGTCACACAATGTGTCACTATTGATATCATGCTTTAGTTATGATCGCTTGATTATTGTCCCACACTGGCCAGACACAACAGTTACAGTGCTACATAAACATGTAATAATTATGAATGCATTTTTCACGTTATCACTGCACATTTGACAATATATGTAGTTTATCTGTTTGTACTATTCTTGTACAAGAAGAACAAGTAAGTGTGATTAAAGACATGTAATGAATTTTATCTTCCATCAACAATTGAGAAAAATTTCTATGCAATGATATCATCTTTCATTCGATCAAGTCGGAATCTAAAATGCAAACTCTCTTCATTTTTAGGGAGATATTTTTGTGAAAATAACAGTCACCACAGTGACATTACAAATCCAGTCATTTGCCCAAAGACATGGAATTAGCATGACCAACAGTGCAGCAATACCATCGACAATTGTTTGTGCAATCCACAGAAAGGCAAAACCATGACAAGCGAAACGTCTGTACGTTAACAAAATGCATTTTTCCCCAAAAGAATCTACATGTTTATTCCCAAGTTATATATATATAGAAAACCGGGAGCCTAAAAACAACAAAAATGCGAGCAAGTACACCTGTGTTCTAGAATGGACAAAAATTCTCAAAAAAATCACAAATCTGTTTAATGGTAACCCTATGCCAGTAGTAAATAGATTCAGAGTTAAGATAACATAATATCAGGGATTGTAAAAATAAGGACAATGAGGGCAATATTCACGTCTAAACCACAGTAATACAATTGAGAAAGGCTTGGCATAGGGTATCATTGTCTAAAGTGAACGCACAACGATGGTCTATTTGTGACTTGAGCTGACAATAATTATCTCTCCTCATATACACAACCATTAGCTGCATCTGACAAATGTTCTATGCATCAAAGAAGGGTTCAACTGCATTCCAGCACTCTGGTGTAAAAGGTGAAACGTTGCTGGACAACGTCTATCACTGTCTCACAATAGTGGATGCTGTGAGTAATGGGAACCTCCCACATTGAAAACAGACGATGTTTGCTAGAAATTAAGTTGTGACTTCGGTCCATATCTTTGATCACATCACCAGTAGTCCTCATCACTACGTCATGTTGGTCAAAGAGAAAATCACCCTTACACGATAGCATTTACAGTCAGTTTGACTCAAAAGTGAACCGATCAATTACAATATAACCAGAAAACGAATATACATGAAATACTCAATGAAAAGCTGATCATTATCAAAACATCCGACCAGCTCTGGGGTGTTTCCAGAATTTATGTCCTTAAAATACCAAAAAAATTGTTCAAATTATTGACTTCGAGAAGCGTGTGCACAAATGCCAATAAAGATATTGATTCATTAATCTGTGTTGTGCCGTCCCCATCCTTTCTCGCACACCTGGCTGCCGAGTTTGTAATATTTGCTTTTGAGCATATATATCATAGTAAACAGTGAACATATTATTGTACAAACATTAATCATCTTTTAATTCTAACAAATGATTTTGAATATTCCCGTTTGAATATCAAAGTTGATTTTCAGACTAAAACCAGAAACAGTAAACCAACAAAGAACAAATGGTGTTTACACAGTTTATGATAACAAATCGATGAAACCTACTGCACAGAAAAAAAACGATGGTAGTGCACAACAGAGATCGTTTCTACATATTATAATTATCTGGGTTTATTGTTTTCAGATAGCCTTTCATGGTATAAATCGATTTAAAATGTGGTAAAGCGAATAACGTCTTGTGCACAGTTAAGGTTTTGGGTAGGACACTTAAAAATAATTAACAACTAGGAGAGTTCTATGGATATACAAAGTCTTTAATATTTAATACTTTTCGGAGTGTCTTCTAACACCGTTATCAGTCACTTGCTTGATAACGGTATTAGAAGCTACACCGAAACGTTATCAATCTTGATAACGATGTTAGAAGCTACACTGAAATGTCGCTCATATATTATAAAGAATTATCCATAGAAATCTCCTAGTTGACCATCACACCCAAATGCCACTTAAAGAAATTCAAAATAATTATCCTGCTAATTTGTTCAAAATTTTTGACGTTCAGATAAAGCCGATAGCTTGGTACGCTTCGGAAATGTGGGGTTTTCAGAAATGGCATGCTATTGAACAGTTTCACATAAGTTTTTATAAGTATGTGGAAAAGAAACCAAGCGAACGTACAACGCTTTTGCTACCTGCTGGATCATTTTAAAGTAAATTACACTTTCAATAAAAAAAAGTGTTAACATGAATTAGGTAGTTCATCACTGGAAGTGACTAAGAATTTCTGTATCATGAATATAGCATTTGTGTGTATATTTAAAAAAAACTGTAATGTCCAAAAATCCAAATAGGTAAACAACACATACAACATTACAACACCGTATGCAGTTAGTAAAACGGGAATAATTGTCCTAGGACGTGTTTCCATTCTGCTCACGTGGTATGGTATGATCCTAAGTGAAGTGGATGGACTCCCGAGTTATTTGGGCCTGTGTCGTCTGCAGGAGTGTGGAGGTTTTCAGTTCAGAAGAGGCAATGTCATCTTTGTGCCACATCATAAATGCAAAACCAGAATCGTCGCTAATAATTAATGCTATATTAAGATCACAATCCATACCTAGCCATATTAACACTAGTTCCTTTGACACCTGTTGTTGACTATCTTCAATGACCTCGCCCTTCGCTGCATGCCCTTTCTGTTCCCGAACTCTGGCATCACGCCACTAAAGGGAAACATCATCATCCCATTTCCAGTAATTGGAAAAACTTCGAATGGCTTGTAGTTGGATTCCATCAACATTGGGTATATAATTACGCACGCAGTAAGAATACCTGGCTGTATGTATGTACACAGATAATTAACTACAATAACAGGAACGTAGGTTGTTATCACTGATGTTTGCAACGTGGGATAATTGGTGGCAAGGAAGTTTATAACTTGCAGGCATGAAGACCCAGTGACATTATGGAACACTATTATTCTCTTTCGTCTCGGGTTATAAATTTATTTGAGACATCAAACTTTTCTTAATCCATCTTATAAGTGTTTGACATTCCGACCTATTAAATATGTAACAACATGGTGTTAACCCTTGAAAAAATGTAATTAGAGATGGATATAGTATCTATGTTGATTTTTCAACAATGCCTTTTAGTTAGCTAGTTGGAACGATGGCGCATAACCCGACTCCAACAAATATCGACGCGTTATTGCTTTTTATAACACTATTCACAGAAATCATGTAAACTTTCGAAAACTTTTGATTTAATTCCCTCAATAAAAATTTCAGTATAAAACACGTTCCATGTTGAATAACGTGGTCAGTGTGACTCGGGGGACACTGGGGAAATATCCTAGACATAATTAGTCCTGACGGTTGTTCAGCGTTTCTTTACCTTGGTGCAGACAGTGTATTTTATGTGTTTAGTATGGATTGATATGACCAAAAGGAGAGCCGCCATAAGCAAGAAAGCATTGATGGCACACAACGACTCAAAAATAAGTTTCTAATACATGTTTTGGTCACAATTCAGGTATATATTTAGACCGTTAATATATAAGACACCCTATTCAATATTGGGATGATTTCAACACATGTAATTTGTGTGCAAACAGGGACAACATTATTTGTCTTGCATATTTTACACAGTCTAAGTAAACTTATCCTCAGTACTTTTCGTCACACTCCACTACTGAGTCTAACAAAACCTTATGGGAGGTCGTGTCAGGTAACCGTTGAGACTGACCAATCAGAACACAGCTTACCAAATCGCGAAAGTGTACATTCGCACATACCTTTTGAACGAACGATTCCGAATGCTATTTAGCGTACGATCGCTTCCGGGTGATGCACACGGCGTACGTACTGCCATGACATCGGTGAGTAAACTGTCGCTGAAAATAGTGTTTTTGGCAATATTCAAGGATGTCATCTTTCGGAAATATTAGCTAATGGTAACCATGTCAACAGAAACCCCAAGGCGTATATACTGCAGGTCAAATAACTGTGTTTTATGCGGATTTCTGTTTGTGGAGAGATCTGTGTCAGTGGCTTGAATAGCTTGTAAGTCCCTCCGATCCCTATATAGTAGCCGATGTCTGATGGGTTAAATCTGTTTAACCGTCTCGCTATAGATTGGACGGCCATTTGCCGCTCAAAGGTTACCTGACGCGACCTTCTACTAGGTTTTGTTAGACTCAGTGGTGGAGTGTAACTAAATACACTGAGACTAAGTTTACTACGATTGATATTTTACATGTACTTCAAATCCTTGTGTTCAGGAGATGCGAGAAAAAACACTTTCAAATGCAGGACTCACCGATTGATTACAAACACAAAATCATACATGAAATACTACATTTTACTTTGAGAACACATGTCAAAGTTTATGACATGTATTTTCCAAACGTTACCCTCTACATTTTCATGAGCATGTGACGTATATTTGAACTTACCATGTTTTTAAAATGTAGCATGTTTAAAATTTTAAATCATGGCGAAATTTGCCTACACTCATCGACGACTGAAGAGATGGTGCAAATCAGGCTTGTGTCCATGCAAGTAGCAAAGATACTGTACGTCCAAAGGTCTGGCGATCCATCTTCAGTTGCTGGCGACCAAGTGCTCATTCTAAGTTGTAATGTCCAGAAGGGGTACACGCTAGTTTCAGATCCCTAGCTGTAAGTATTTATTGTTTTAGTCACGATACGGCTGAAATATTGCCAAAGTAACTTTCAATTTAAGCTCAGTCATTCATCCCCTAAGTCATGTTTAGTCATGGTCAAACGCGCAAATCAGACAGCAGGGTACATGTGTCAGGCTGCTTTTCCGACTGCTACCTCAAACTATTCCATCATTTGTATGGACATAATTCTTGATATCAGTGTATCAGTCTCCTTTATATACTCTCCCGAAACGCTTTGTCACACACATAATCATTAGAAATAATTACCCAATGATGAAACACATGATTCGTGATACCACTCCCCATGCACAATTTAAACAGACATCAGTCGCCCTTTCATTGCCAGTACAAAGCATTGTGCCATCATTAACAATGTCGATGTCCAGCACTCTTTGAAAATTGCTTCCCTCTGAAGTTCACTGAATTGAATTCCCATATCCAATAACATCCCGTAATATATTGTTGAGGACGTTTTTCAAGGCACGTGTCACACGGCTGAGTCATGTTGTCTTTTCCGTGGGAGTTATTACTGCCTGGTTGTTCGTTGCCTTTATTGAATTGCTCTTGTCATATATTTGAAGGCAGCAAAATATACCCTAAATGCGCACTGGTGTCCAAGAGATAATTGTGAGCCAAATCTCCAGACTGGTAACCCGAACCAACACTCTGTGACGCTGGATTTTGTACGTTTCTGACAGAGGATAAGGGAATCCCACTTATGCCTCAATCTTCTAAAGAAATCTTAGCAAAGTACATGCGCACTATGTATATAGCACATGCACGTCTTTATCTCTAACAAGGACTGTTATGATTATGTGTCAGTTCCATTAACGTGTTGTACACTTCTATTAAATAAATTCTATCCTAACTGTACTTGGACATGAAAGATATATGTTGCATGAGGGTTAAATATGTTTATTACGTGATAATACGTTAATGAGAACATTGTTTCCAGATCTGTGGGTAGAATTAAGTATTACAATTCATTGTATGAAATATTTCTTGAAATATATTTTGGAAGTACAATTTCGTCGGTTAATATTAAATAATCAAGACGCATCGCTAGGATATCATGAGTCAGGCAGTCAAAGATTTCATAAAGGAGTAATATTGTATTACTCATTACTTTGAAAACGAACTTTAAGAAAACGTAATTGCTAGCGATGTTGTAAAACGTCTGTATAATTTGTCCATTGTTCGTTTTATGCATGACAAAAGTGCCGTACTCCATCAATATTTTGTACATTTCAGGACGGACTTTATCAAAGCACTTCTTGAGGATTATGATAACAGAGTGACACCAACGTTTGATGAAGGTATTTATATTTGTTATGATTTCCTTTACCTGCAAGAAAACTTGCTACCCATCGAAGACTATTTATTTTCGATCATACCACAAACCGATCCGAATGTTCGTAATTAAAGAAAGTGATGAATTTTCAAGAGCTCTGTGCCATGTCGTCAGAGAGACAACGTTACCTTACCTTGAAAGCGTAAGAGTGACATACGCAGTTCGAACAAGCACCAGTACAGATGGCTTGTCCCTGTGAAAGACCCATGAAGGTCCCGGGGTAGAATAGGCCTTCAGCAACCCATGCCTGCCATAAAAGGCGACTAAGCTTGTCGTAAGAGGCGACTAACGGGATCGGGTGGTCAGGATCGCTGACTTGGTTGACACATGTCATCGGTTCCCAATTGCGCAGATCGATGTTCATGTTGTTGATCACTGGATTGTCTGGTCCAGACTCGATTATTTACAGACCGCCGCCATATAGCTGGAATATTGCTGAGTGCAGCGTAATAATAAACTCACTCACTCACCTCAGTGAAATTTAAGAGTGAAATATAGTCATCGTGCTACTGTTGACTGTGGAATTGCACCAGGCTCATTTTAATGCCAAATCCTAATATTCTATTGCAAGCTTATTACGTTCAAAATCAGCAGTAATAACTGATTTTAGGCGGTGTTAATCATGAAGTGAGGTATTCCCATGATTAAAATCACTCAACCACCTTGCAACTGTCCTGTATGATGGAGCTTGGTCCCCACACACAATGACCAATCTACACGGAGTTAGGTCGCATCATCAGAAAACTGTGATCTCATGAAAACAGAGAAGCGTCATATTGGATATGACGTCACAAAATTTAGTCAGATGATTAAAACCCATTCGAGGTTTTCCATACATGTTAAATGTGCGGGGTTTATATTTGATATATAGGTATGACAATGATGTTGCCATTATTTGTTGAACAGCCCTCGCAAAAACGCGTAAAACTAAAGTTTAACTCAATCACTCATCAGTACTGTTGGCACTTTGGCTGTCAATATACATGAGAAACATCGGGTTGTTATCATGGCCTTCAGCACAGCTGAGTATAGGTCAGCTAGTTCAAGGCGCGAAAGGCGGGCTGACTAAGCCGTCTTGCAAGGTATCCAGCGAGCAGGGAGGTGTCGGGATGACCACTGTGACTATGTTCCCCAGTCCACCCATGAATGGGTACCTCGTAAGGTATCTCATAAGTGATGGCCATCCATTGATCGTCGCAAAACAGAGCGCCTTTGAGCAGTTGTACTATATATGGCGCTATACAAATGTATGTATGTATGGATGCATGCATGCATGGATGCATGGGTCCATGAATAAAGTGCTGTAGACCCACTGATAGACTTCTGTGCTTGAAGAAACAATATCGCAGTCTAATAAAACCGGGATGTACTGGTGGAGAGAGACAGACAAAGCCAGCACAGATATAGCGTTGACAAACCATGAAACATACTGAATATGTCCTTGAAAAATGTGTTTCTGGTATGCGAATTGGGGCAAGAAGTTTCCTTTAGATACACACCAATTGATGAATTATGAAATCAGAACTCACCAATCGTAACGTTTCACAAATACTGATAATTTACATCATTAATGAGATAAATAATGAAACAGAGCCATCTGACTCAGGTTGGCATTCGTCAATCGTTGAATGTCATATTACCATGGTTTGTGTCAGATGACTGACCAAAGCGCCAAACTGTCTATCGCACCATTTGACATGAAACTAACTCATTATTATCTAGCTCCTATTGTCGGGATGTTTCCGGACTCCACGAAGCATACTCCTAATCAAACGTACAATATCAGCTTGCTTCAGTCCATCCAATTCTTCCTATTTCCATGACAAACTGTTGCCATAGTAAAATTGAAAAGAACAACCTCAAAAGCCCCAAAAGGCACATCTACATGGTATGGAGACACATCGACGCCAACGCCTAAGCCGACGGAAACTCAACAAAAACCAGTATATCTCCCGGCCCTTCGGAGGAGACATAATAATTATGTTTGAAGCCCAAACCCCACGTGAAGTTCACATTCAGAAAACTGTTGGGACAGGTTACGTCACTGGTTGTTGCATTGGTATTCCCAGTCAATATCAATATCTGCGTTACGAAAGACTTTGCGTGCAGTATGGGGCGTATGTTTGTTGTGTTCACAGTCCAGGACAACGTACCTGCATGAATGGCAGATTGTCTTGATCAAAACATGATTCCGATTCTGTATGGCAGGATGATGAACCACAGCCAGAAAATGCTCCCCAAAACATTACTTTGTCATTTGCAGTGCGGAATGACGTAACCTGACTTGTACGTCAACTTGGTATCGTGCAACGTTTGTTGAAACTGCATTATCGCACGACTACAGGGATCATTGGTGCAAAGGTGGTACACTTATGACGCCGATTTGTGAGATGTATAGTCGCTTTTATGGCGTTTTCCTGTTCAGTAATGTTTGTGTGCTGTCATTCCAATACACGTGCAATCCTGTTTGTTGTACTTCACGCAAACGGACCAAATTCGCATCGGTCGGCTTTGATATGTTAATCCGACTTGTCGGTGTCATTTTTTTTAATTTTGTATGGTACATTACCCACCCACTTGTGCCTGCACAAGCATCTTTGAAGCAAAAATATGAAAAATCTTTTCACAAAATATGAAAAAAGTGAAAATATTTTACACATATACTGTAAGCGAGTACTTTGCATACATCGGTTGTATAGAACCGCCTTGTGACAAGACCATTTTGCATTTCTAGGTACTCCAACTGAGGTTGATGTTTCACTTTTCATCAACAACATCGACTCCATAAGTGAACAGACAATGGTAAGATACAGTTTAAAGTAAGTTCCATTACAGTACTCTTCCACCTCTTGACATTTACGCTGCTATTTACACTATGGTTCTCTTTTACGGAATGATTATGTACCCAATTTCCGATCTCTCTTTCAGGAGTTTAGTTTGAATGCCTTCGTAGTCCAAGAATGGACAGACAAACGCTTGGAGTTCCTTGGCCTTATAGATGCTGAATATTTAGAGCTGGACACGAAACTAATGGACGGCGTGTGGGTACCTGATCTGTACTTCTCTAACGAGAAGCGAGCGTCCTTCCACTCTGTGACTGTACCCAACAGGATGCTACACTTGTATAGTGACGGACACGTAGTTTACAAACTAAGGTAGACATTGAATGTTCTAGAATACTATATACTACATCATGTGGACAAGAACTAGGTAAAGTTAACAGAGGACACTCTTTGTCACTTTGGGAACGTTGCGTTGTAGCGTGTGAAAGAGAGACTATATGAACCATTTTGCACCACGAGGCGAGATTACCCTGAGTCATTGGGGACGTGATTATTTTGGGTCATTATCATGGTGCCGGTTTGCATTGAGAACATGTTGGGCGTCTGTAGGTGTTGATGATTTTTGCGAAAGGTTAAGAGTATCTTGTGAAGAATTTCACTTTGATATTGTTTAACATTATCATAAAGAAACCCCACTGAGCTTATATTCTTTAAAAGTATATTCAGTCGTCATCTGACAAGAAGCTATGGCGTCCAGTTAAAAGCGAGTCCCTTTATATCAAGTTTACTTTACGGTGGGCATTTTCTCCAGTTTGAGAAAACAGCGGCCGTCATTACAATAGCACATGTGTTATCATTTCACCAATTACAGTCAGACAGTGTTATCAGTCAGTTCATGAAATGACTGAAATTTTGGCCCTGTGAGTTACACTATCTAATTTAAATGGTGTTTCGTTGATGATAGTTGATATATGATAAAAGAAAATATACATATTATATTTGAATGTATCTGAATGTCACATGTATGCGTCGACTGATAACAGTCTGAATGTCACATGTATGCGTCGACTGATAACAGTCTGAATGTTGCATGTATGCGTCGACTGATAACAGTCTGAATGTCACATGTATGCGTTGACTTGATATACCTGCATCCATAGGGTGTCTCTGACGGCATCCTGCCCAATGCAGTTACAGAAATACCCAATGGATTCTCAGATGTGCTCCCTGCTGGTTCAAAGCTGTGAGTACTTGTTGGAAACATTACATAATGTTACGAGTTACATTGCACGATGGTTAATCACTGGTAATTATTCTGTTTGGTCTGACTTCATTTGAACTGATACAAGCAATAAGCGCGGTACTGCTTAAGTCACTAAATATTTGTAACACATGGCCACAGCGGAAAACAATCTGCATGCTGTTGAGGTGATTTTCATTTGGTCTCCAGTTGCCTTTTCCAAGAGAAGTCTGATGTTCAAATGGAAGGATGAGGAGCCTGTCAAACGACGGATGAAACTACAGCTGCCTCAGTTTAGCTTGAGAGATATAGAAACCCGCAACTGTACAGACGAAGATGAAAATGGTACGTATGGCTACGACCAAGATAAGCAGTGTTAACGTTGTTTTGACTAATTTTAGGTCTTAATTTTGCATTTCAAATAAATCACAAGAAGCACGTGTTGAAAGGCGAGTCTGTTATATGATTCCCAACCAATATATGAAACAGCGCGATGACTTACTCTTTCAAGAAAGACAGATCATTAACAGGAACAAATTTTGCTGATATTCATACAAAATGAATGTTTTCCAATTAGCAATGTTTCATGTCGGCATGCACCAGGAATGATTTGTGAATGTAGAATAAGTAAATACCGAACATGTTGGAGAACACAATCACGGCCAAACACACCTACATGAAATGAAGATGCAACATGAACTTTAGTCGTAGGAAAACGGGTTTTCATTTGTCTCTTATTACAAATGTACAGCAAGTGAATAGCCTGGCTTTTCATCACTGAACGTTATCAGACGCCGGGGTCAACAAGTGATCTACACAAATCCGCTCAACCACGTGTCACAACTTCAGTGCAGGAAAGGTTCATATGGGTTCGTGATCGACTCAACCTGGCCAGATACAGCTACAGCAATACCATGATTGTGTAGGATGTAGCCCGCGAACAGTTCGAAGAGTCACTCTAACGGATTATTCAGCATCGTTGTCTTTAACGTCAAGGACACGGAGTGTGGTGAAAACTGCAGCTTCTCCGTATAGTCTGATGACGTCGTAGGGAATTCTACCCTAAAAACGGCATACAGGAAGTGGCCAGGCATTCCCTAGCGTTCTGGACGACTCAAGGTGACGTCGTGAAGACCTAGGTACTATTGAGGCTCACTCGACGACAACCAGTCGCCGCAAAGCATCGCGAAGCATCACTAATGAGCCCAGAGAAATTTTGATAAGCATACAATGATAAATGCATTGTATATCCCAAGTTTGAAAAGAAATTTCAACCCTGCTTGTACACGTGTTTCTGTATTCTACATACGAAATCAAATATATCTTGGAAGCACATGTGTAAAAACGTACCAGTAACTTTAACTGAACTCGTATACCTGTGCTACTTGTCATTACGTCAGTGGTCACATGCAACACCTTTGTACTTGTGCATCTCTAAAAACTGCATGGAGCACACGTATCGAAAACTTTTTACGTCAGTTTGGCACGCTTAATTTGATGGTTCAAACCCTTCAACGGCAAATGAACGGCGCATCAGACCTTTTGGGTGATCCGTGGGAGAATGTTTTAACGTCACTTTCCACTGGTCCCAAAGCAATGTCGTGACTCTGTGAGAGCAGTAATAAGATTCCCGATGGTCCACGCGTTTCAACGTCAAGACAGAACATTTTCAATTTAGATGCGGGTAAACCATTTCCGGCAAAGGTTCCAGACTGCAATTACCACTCCTCATGCCATTCAAATACATCTCGAAACAACCAGGAACCGAATACGTCTTTACGGGATACGCCACCCCGTAGTTCCGTCATCCCGTCCTCGTCACCGCCTTGTCCCTTCCCTTTCCTGACAAAAACGTCAAAGCAGAGGTTTGCCGAAATCATGCTGTCAACCTCGGTTGTGGCGGATTGATATTTTTACAGATTAGTACCGATTTACCGCCTCTACTGATGATTGTTATGCTCAAGTCTGAATGTCAATGAGAACAATCCTTTCGTGCCGGGGCTCATGTTAATTTGAGATCGGGCCAGAGAACATGTTCAGTTGTTGTTCAGAGATATCAGGTGTGGGCTCAGATTCTCGGACCGTATCTTCAAACTCATGGCCAAGGATTGCCATTCAAACAGTAAAACGCCCTTCACACGCTTGGGTTACTATGGCTTTTCTACTGCAGCGCAATGTTCAGGTATTGCATTGATTTATAAATTCATTATATGAAATTTACAAGGAACTTTGCCAGAGCAGATGCTACGTTTTCTTTACAGCAGGTTGAGATCAAATGTTATTGCAGGTTTCCACTTTCGTAGCCACGAAAATACATTCCTCCTATTCCAGCGTCTGGTACAACACCTGGCGGAAGTTTCTGACAATACAACTTTACACACAAGTGCACAACATTTCCCGTAGAATTAATGTAAAAAATATCGTTTTCTTCGAAAAGATGAAACCTCGTGTCAGCGCGTCAATTCCATTTTGTTGCGTTCAGTATTAACCGTCTTCAAAACATCTCGATGCGAATATGTTACATTATTCATAATGGAAATCGATGTCCGGTCCTGAAAAATGTGTCAGTGTTCTTATTGATAGGTCTGTCTTAAGATTTTCTTTGTAAATTTGGATTCTCTCTGCATGCCTTAATAAACAGCTTTTTTAGAAAAAATACACTGGAAGATGTATTGTTCCTCTGGTAAAACTGACGACGAAGGCACTTATTACCAGTCCCTCAGGCTTTCTCTCCCTGCCGAAACAAACATTTAAAATGCACTGATACCCCACAAACGATATATAATGTACTTCATTCTAATAATGCTGATATTATTAAAACAGTTGCCATAAACTGTTCATAAAGGATATTATGTCCATCCGTTAATCACATGTAAAACCGTCACATGTCCTGTAGCTGTACCTGAGCAACTTCAATTGTACTCTGGGTCAATAGGGATTAACTATTGAACAGAACCCGTCTGTCTGTCTGTTACGTCCTTATTTGTAAATAATGTATTTTGACATAGCTTGACCAGTCTCAGTCTTACGCGATCAAAAACGTCAGGTGGTTGACTTTATTCTATTTTTATTCCGTTCAACGAGGTCAGAATTTCTCGTATATGTGCAGACTGTCCTAATGTGAAGGGTTTTAATGTTGGTTTAAAGTATTCACGGCCTCATTAAAACTGCAATCACATTAAGGACATTGTGAAGGTTTTCCTATTCAATTTCCTCCACCAGCCTTGGAAAATAATCCGTCCACCATTTAGTACAAAGAAACACGTCCAAGAGATAATGTCAGCTAGGGAGCAATACAGACTGTGCCGGACAGGCACTGCTAGCTGAGCGTTACGTCTTGTACGCCGGTGAACATCCTGTTTTTGAAATAAAACTAGATATAGATGTCGTTCCAAATGCAATGAATTTCCTACTCTGTTACAATTTGTGTTTCTTATGAGTTCCAAGGTCTATGGGAGTAAACATATGCCTGTCGTTCCTTTAGGATCATAACGTACAATTTTTGCTCTTCGTCTTCCGAGTCGATAGCTCTTGCATGTTATACTGTACAAATGAAATATTATTTCTCTTTGGAACCAAAAAAAATATCAAGGTTATTTTTTCGAAGAGATGAAAACGATTCCTCAAAGAAGCACACAATCACTCACTGCTGTTAATCACATTACACATGTACATTAAGATATGCATAATCGTATTAGTAGCAAATAAATTTCATTAGGAACAATACATTGTCACATGTTTCCTACAGTAGACACACGGCTTAAGAGATTTCTGGCAATCGCGTAATTTAATCCAAAATCTTGATATATTTTATTGATATTGATCGGTAATGTAATCACTACATTACAACAACAAAAAAATTGTGTTCGGCTTGAAGTGTTGTCAGAAGCTCCTGTTCCCAAGTTACCTGTTACGGTGAACCTGATTATTTTTTATGGTGGAGGCAGCCTAGAATTCCCAGCCACCTATTGTCTCCCTTACTGGAGGTTTGCTCTTCATACGTCTGCACTTGGGTAAAGACAACCCCTCTGGGAAATCAACATGCATAAGTCACAGAGACGCTTCAGATTAAAACCAGAGCACTATGTTGGCAATGTTTACATCATTCAGGCTCGAAATGGATCAAGTGGCAAAAAAATGGCACGCGGAGTTGTGATGTTTTCACTTTATTGCGACCCTATCATAATATGCCAAATAGAATTTTGCGCTTAGAGCCATTTTACATGAATTGAAATACAACACTAATGAACTGATAATATCCATCACGTCATATGAAATCAGTGCTCTTCAGAAAGGTGGTAATTAATTCATTTACATACATATTATGTAACACTATGACGTGATACTGTCGTGGCTTTGAATGCTTTTGATTTAACTTTCGCTTACATTAAGACAGGAAGTATTCAAGATGATGTTCTGTACCAAATGAGACCACTTCGAAACATTAATAATGTGACAAAGTGAGATGTGAGACTTGAACCTGTTGAACGTTCATTTGACATACGTCCAGTATACAGTGTTAATCAATAGTCAACAATCTGACAGCTCAACGAAATTTTAATGAGTATTGTATTTTGATTCCAGGTAATTTCACGTGTATAGCCGTTGACTTCCTTCTGCACAGGAACATTGGTTTCTATATGATACAGATCTACATTCCCAGCATGCTCATCGTTCTGCTGTCCTGGGTATCTTTCTGGCTTAATGTGGACGCTGTGCCCGCACGCATCTCTCTCGGTATTCTAACTGTCCTTACCATGACGACACAGAAGTCTATGGCCATTTCATCTCTACCCCGAGTTTCCTATGTGAAAGCGATCGATGTGTGGATGGCAGCTTGTCTTTGCTTTGTTTTTGCGTCTTTGCTAGAATTTGCTCTGGTAAATGTCATGGACAGACGACAGGTGAAACGCCGTCAAGCGCCAAAGGACATCTCTCTGGACATTGTGGAAAAGTCCCCACTGAGGGTAAAAAACAAAAATTATTTTTGTAATCATAACTGTCCCTCAATTTGCTTCAAGTATGTTTCGTTGTCCTCTGGTGAAGGTTTAAATTTGGGCGTATTTGGGCTTCGTTAATTGCTATATTACAAACAGCTCATTTTCAATGGTGTCCAACTGGTTCTTATATCTGAAAGGTATGTGTATAACTTTGTTGCAGCATGGAAACAGTGAACCAATATCCAAGTGGATTCAAGATCCCTCGGGGGCTGCTAGAGCGAAGAATGTGGACAATGTGTCGCGTGTGTTTTTTCCTGGCGCTTTCATCGTCTTCTGTGCTGTATACTGGATGGCCTATAGCTTGTAGATAACCATATAGTACAACTAGAGGCAAGTTAAACGACACGTGATGCCTCGGCCAGTAGTATCATCAAATGTAATGCGGATGTTTTTTTGCAATATTTCACTTTGTTTGCACTTAGAAAATACTGATACAATTCTAAATTGCATTTCATGACAGATTGTTGGTGCAAGCATTTATTTATGAAAAACGGAAGCAACTGTGGGTTTGCCATTACACATGGCTTTCTTGCACTTGCACTGCTCTATTTTGTTTTCAGTTTAGCTCGAAACACCTGGGTTATTTGCCCTTTCTGAAAATAATTTTACCTGCATCCCAGTTTCGATTTTGGCACTAGTTTTTCAGATAAATGGATATGTCGTTTTTTTCTTATAATAACATCATCCTGAAACATGATAGTAATTGCACCAGCACTTTAAACATACACATCATGGCCAAATTCCACGCTGCCAAAGGCTTTCGTACTGGCTTCAGCATCACGTACTAGTATTCCCCTGTGACCTTATGTCAATCGTGAGAGACATAGACATTTTGTGCACATATAATGGAACATTTGATGCCGCCAAATGTCATAACAATGTCAACTCTAAGTGCGTTTCTTTCAATTCACGTCACCGCCATAGCATAATGAATGACACCATGTTCCTCTGCCATAACAGTAATGCCCACCATGTACACATGGAAGAAAGTATCGCAACACCTCTCATGTCTGAACCTATATAGACCATTTATGTTCATAGAATAATTGTTTGTTTGTATGATTGTTTGGACATTTCGGATTTTCGATTCTGTGTGCATGCGAATATCCGTCATTAAGCAAATACTCGTATCATGTTTCAGTAAACTGTTCTGTCCGCCCGACAACATGGAAAATTATGTAATTGGGGGTTCATTGTAAGAGATGTTGTTTGTCATCAGTGAAGTATCATCAACAAGCTAATGACGCGGAGGACGCTCAGCGTTCAGGTCCATCATGAGTGGCGACTCTTAAAGAGGTTAGATCAGTGCTTCCGTCGTTCTTGCAACAGAACAAAACGGTCCGAAATCGACGGAGTATAGAGCCAGACAACCAATTAGACCTCTGTACCTATCCACAAAACACAAAGCGACACGACTAGCTTGGATTTAAAGTCACTGGGAAGGGTCACCTGGTCAGACGAATACCAGTTTCCTCCTTTCACGCAAGGGGTCGTTGATGGTGTCGGGGTTCCTCTCTTGTGACCATAAATTTGACTTTGTGACGATCAGACAAGATCTGAATGGACAACGGCACATCACGAACTTCCTAAATAAGGTTCCCCAACCACCTCTCAATCACGGTCCTGTGCACAGAAGGCCAGTTGCCATGGGCGTCAATGCTAGTTCACATTACATGTAGGGTGATTTCGTTCAAGAGTCGACAACAACTGCCCACTGGGAATCCAAATCTCAATCCCACAGAGCATGATTGAGAGATTATGTGTCACAAATATGCCACAGAGATCCTCGAGTATTGAAACAGGCAGTCAAGCAAGAATGGAACCCAACACCTCATATTCAACGTCTGATACAGGCGACGATGAGTGGTCAGTGATATCGTTGCAGTTGGCGGAGGTTACAACAGATATTGTCTTTGAGCTGGGGTATTAATATTTGTGCGAGTTCTTGAGGATTGTCTGCCAGAATTGTGTAAACGTTAACTCCAAACGACGATAGTTAACTGTGCTACAAAATAAGTCATTTTTACCCTTTTTGAATAATAATTTTTTTTCTGAATAAAATACAGTTTATCGCTTAGGTTCACCATATAATTATAACTTTGATGTCGGCTCATCCTGACAGTAAGTTAAACTACGGTTTAATAAAGTAACATTTACTATAGGGTTAACCGTGGCATATTGATACCATGAAAAATATGGGATGTACTGTTTCCATGTCTACAGATCAATTTTATAAAAACATTCTGAAGGAAAGTGTTCTATATCTTTTTTTAACTTGAACATGTGGAACATTCGTGGCGGTCTGCCGCAAGCCACGTTTTGCTATAATTGCCTGTTCACAAGTTCCGCTACGAGGAGATAAATCGAACATATTTCTGAGCTGCATGTGGTATGTTATCATGTGTACCACACAATACTACATACGCATACGCATACGCATACGCATACGCATACTACATACACATACTACATACACATACACATACACATACTACATACACATATTCAGATACGCATTTGCTGGAGAAGGTGTTTGTCGATAACACTGCTGCCTGCCAGAGTGAGTGAGTTTATTGGCTATAATTCGAATACAGTTTTGCCAGCAAAAGACATGAACATAGACTGGAAAGGTGAATACTGCGAACGTATAAAGAGCAAAACTGTAAACACGTTAACAGATAGTAACCTGTCAAACTCATACCAGTAACAATGAGGATTTACAGTACCTCTGCCACCAGGAGATTACTGTTACATATGTGGCTTACCTGCCGACTAGTGTATATCAGTGAAGTTCGCAAGAATTCGACACTAAAACAGAGACGCATACTTACACTTCGAACCACGTTGAACGTAATCCGTTCTGAGAACAGAGCAATTGTCCGCTTCTTTACGGCATTCCAAAGCAACACCACAATCTGAGATATGATTATATACAACCAATATGAGGGAGCAACCTACATCTTCAATCAAGATTGGTCCAACAATCCCAACAGCCCTTGTATATTTGGACTCTTTCAGAACAAATTGTTTATACCTTGGGGTAGGTGAATATACACAGTCAAGCTGGAAACAGAATTAGATATTCTGTCAACTATACTATCCAACAAAAGTGGGCGATATTCCATTTTGGGGTGATGTTACTTGGAAGCCAAATGATGATATATGAATGCATAGGGATTTAGAAAATGATTATTCCGTTCATGACGTATTGTGAATTTGAGCAAGTTTTTATAATGTGCAAGTGAATATGGTAGGAGTAAAACTTGATATTTACAGTAACACTTGTCAGTATGTTGTACATCTCAGAGATACAACCAGACTGAAAGTTGCTCTGATTTTAATACTCAGTTTAAAACTTGGTTAGACGTTGCTTTTGGGCATGGAACCTCTGTCAAGACTGGGATTGTCAAGTGAGGTGTCAAATGACAGAGCATTTCGTTTCCGAGTCGGTAATTATAGTCCTTTTTGACTCGAAAGCGGACCGATGAAGTACAGTCCAACTCGAAAACTAACAAATATAAAATGCTCAATGAAACGCTCATCATTATCAAAACATCAGACCAACCCTAAAAATGAAAAATTTGTTGAACAAACCATCGTTCAAATATTGACACAGTTTACTGTTTTGACGACGGAGAAGTGTAAAGAAAGTGACAGCCAGGTGTTGGAGAAGCACGTGCACAGGTGCCCACAAGGTTATTGGTTCATTAGCTTATATTGTGCCGTTTCCATCCTTTCTCGCACACCTCATAGGGTCGTTCCAGCAAAGCGACTATAGTACGAAACCGTGGTCACATTCCTTCTGAAAAAGATGACTTCCCAAGGGATACACCTGTCAGAGTGAGTGGATATACGATTCATACTCGCCTACAAAGATATAATAGACGATCACGGTTGACGGTCTGTCACATCATGTCATTTGTGTCAAGAACGGCGGACCAGGCGTCGTTGGTGGACGAGGTTAACTTTGGACTTTCTTGACAAGCCCAACAATGTGGCGTGGATAAAATGAGTGTTTTCATAGGAGTGACGTTGGCTCAGTAATGATGTTGAGTGGGTGTGCCTTGACTTTACATGTCCTTAACGGACGTGACTGTGGGTAGTCCTGTCATGACAACATCTTTGAGGTATACGTGGTGCTATCTGCGCGCCGTCATCAGATTCTATGTTTCAACATCAATAACCACCGACCATTCTCCACGAACTTGGTGCTGCTCTACAGGAAGTCTTGGGGGGTAATAGTCCAACCTCATATTGTATGTGTGTTTAGAAGTATGATTCATCGAGTCCAGAATCGTCAGATTTACTTTTCATGGTAAATGACGTAATTGACAGTAGACTGACTTGGTCGATTATCTGACCAAATGTATGGTCATCTAAAGTTCAACAACTGAAACATTAGATGTAAATCTCAGTCAGATATCCCTGTACACTATTCAACTATTTAATTCCTTAAAGACATAACGTGTAATTAGACTCTTTCAATTTCCCCTTTCGGCGATTCTTTTCGTTTCGATCATCACAGGCTCTCGTGCCGTTGCAAGGATTAAAGATTTTCAAATAAATGTTTTTGAGATGATCCACGACTCGAAATGCTTCACAGTACAATATGTGTATTTTAGTGTACCGGAAGCATTTCGAATTAGGGGTCATCTCAAAAATGGTTTTAAATCTTTAAGCCTAGCAAAGGCAGGAGGGTTTGTGTGATTAATCTCCATCTGAGACCGAGAAAATATCACTTTGTCTTGCCTTCTATGTAGTACAGCGTATCATGTTTTTGTTGTTCTCAATGTAAGCTTGAAATTAAAGTCAGGTGCATATATATTTACTGCGGAATTAAATTACATAATTTATCTGCTCTATCTCAGCGCTTCCTTTAACCATTGTTGGGAAAAAAACTAAAAGAATCATATATGTTAACTATGTTTATAGAGTCGAGTTCTGGGGTAACAGTGATCAGTAAATTTCAACAGACATTTCTACAAATGTAGCATTCTACTTCAATTTCTCATTTACTATTGCCCGATACTTGATCTGCAGTACAGTGTACATAGGGTTCATTGACGTATATACAAAATGAGGTCCCTCGCCAAGAAGAGCAGTATCCTTAGCATTGTCCTTGTCAACTTGTACTCAGCAGAAATTACACAAAGGGCCACCAAGGGACTTCTCGTGATTACGGTGATTCACGGTGATTCAGACAAAAAGTATGCTTGGATGTCTTTCTACTTTCCATGTTCCTTGACTGAGTGAGTTTAGTTGTATTCTCAACCAAGTCCGCGAGCCTGATCCTGACTACAAAGCTCCGATTTCTCGAAACAAACTTAACTTTTTACTCAGATTTCAAACTGGGTTTGACAGTGTCATACAGCTGGAAACTGTTAAGTGTCCGATGATTAACAGTCATCTGACGCTCATCTGATTGCCCTCTGCAGTCTGTCCGACGCGCCGGATACTCGCCCATGGCTAATTCGATTCTCATCGGAGAGTAACATGATATTTAGCACCGTCCGATTGTTATCCGTTGTGACGTCGGAATATAATCAGTTATTTACTCAACTGCCAGCAAGAGCTCTCCGGGCATTAGTATCACCCTACGTGAGTCCTGGCGCAAGGATATGATTCGGACTAGTTCATCAAACAATGCCGACCTAACTCTGAAGAAACTGATGAATGTCATTGTATCCTCCATTCTCAGTTCATTCATGAGTCTGGTGTAGAACCCAATAACGGCATTGTCTTCTCCTCAGGACCCCAATTGTCATTGCATCTTGTAGCATAGTTTCTTGTTGCAGCATATAAACAATGGCCATTGGATGAGATGGGCTTCAGATGTGACTCTAACAGACAAATATGTGTGCCAAATACATAATCTAAATCTAAATCCTAAATTTTACAGGGTACATTTTCAGAGATCACAGGTCACTCTAGTCGCCTGCTGCATATAAACAAAGTCAAGGTCAAGTTGACAAGAGGGGGAAGAGAAGGTTAAGTTTGTTAGGGAAGGTCCAAAAAATAATTATATAGAAATAAATTTGAGTGGATTCAAACAGTCAGTTATTGCAGATGCTGTCCAGAGGGATCAAAGCACAATTTGTAAGTTTTTGAAAAGGAATGAAATGAGTCAAGATGAAGAAAACAGAACCAGGCGTGGTAGACCTCCACTTTTGACAGAGACGGCAGACCGTGTGCTAAAACTAACAGCAGATCTCTTGAAGGCATCACAAGTATTGTTAAAGATTACCAAGCAAAGTAATCAACGGTAATTTCTGTGAATAGACTGAGAAAAATGGCATGGTGTCGGACACGTTTGCATTGGAAAACTGAAGCAAATTGGTGCATTTTTAGTGATGAGAGTCAAATGGTCCTTTAAAAAATAACAAAATTTCTGTGCGGAGAACACCTGGAGAGGAGTATAAACCCTCTTGCGTTGGCACCAGATGCGCTGATTTCCAGCACAGAGGCCCTAGGTGGACTGTCTGTGATGATTTGGGGGTGTATTTCCTTTCATGGTGCTGGTACACTGGTTCAGAATAATAGAACTATCAACAGTGAGAAGTATGTTTCTATTTTAGATGACAGTGTATTTCCTGTTCTTGCCAAACACTTCTAAAATGATGATTATCTTTTCCAAGATGACAACGCTCCATGTCAGGAATCTCGTTTCACTAGAGAATGGAAAACAACCAACAATATCAAGTGTTTACCATGGCCATCACAATCACCAGAGTTGAACATTATTGAAAATTGGTGGTTATTGGTCAAAATCAGGTTGCAGCGAGTTGCCCACACCATCAAAACAAAAGAGGAACTTTTTCAGCAGATTCTCAACATTGGGCAAGCCATACCTCTCCAACATATTCAGGCACTGTATCTGTCTATTCCACGAAGGATAAGAGCTGTGAAGATTAATATGGGTCATATCACTCAACCAAACTTTCTTATGTAGGGTAAGTAACCCTTATTTTTCACTTTTCTTAAACCTTAAACGCTCTGCCAAAATTACCCTCAAACATGGCTGCCATTTTATGACATAATTATGGCAAACCACTGTACATATCTACATGTATAAGAAGCAATTCAAGAATAAAAGAAACGTGTATTTTTAGTTCATCACAGCTATGTCATTTCCATCACCCGAGTGAAATTTGTTCGGAACACGAATCCGACAAGCAGTGCTTTATTCAACATGACTGACATCAGCTAGTTAGTCTGTCTTCAAATGCAATTTTGTGCGCAATAAAGTGTTTTATTGAAAATTAATGGTTTGTAAATGACAGAAAGTCACTTTATTTAGTTGAACAAGGGTGGTAACTGCGGGTGGAAGGTATGAGGCAAGAAAAGCGTGTTATGGCGTGATATGCGGAAGTGTTCAGCGCTGTGCGAGAAAACTGATGTACGGACGGCTATTGTGGACACGTTGATTCTGTCACGACTTTCGAAAGTAACATATTTACATATGCATGCATGAAGTGTAATTTTTCAAAAAAGAGTACATATTTATCCAAAATTCGTTTGAGAATTACCACCGTGTTTTGACTCTTGCACGTTATTTAAAGTAATCATCATCACCTGCGCTAGTCTGTCGTACAGACCCTGAAGTATAAATATCCAAGAAAACCCACTCAAGTCTAGAAAATGTGGCAAGTCTAGATTTCCATAGCTTCTGAAAATGAAGAAAGTCTCAGGGCTTCATTTCATAATATTATTTCTGTTTCACTATGAACGTTATTTCAGTAAAATATGTTCATTTCAGAGACTAGCTGTTAGTCTACACCTGCGCGTAGATACCGAAGTACGATGTTCATGTAATCAAAGGAAGTAGTCCTATTGTTTTTGTTTGCACCTGTCAACAACGGGTGGGATGTCTGTCTCATAAAACCACCCAGTTATAATGTTTAAAGTTGTCTAATTTATAATTTGTTGAACCTATTATTTGAATAAGTTATAATACTGATAATATTTTTGTGACATTCTTATGGTGGAGTGCTTTATTTTGAGTTAACCATTCGTTAAAAGGGAGGCAAGTTTCGAAGTACTGACACGAATATCCTCGATACTGTTGTGACCAGTGGCGTGAATAAATTTAAGGAAACAAGATGACGGACGCATTTTCTTCATTGTCACAAACCCCATCACCGTTGATTCCTTCTCAGTAAGAGATTAGATATGTTACATCAACAAGACAGCAGGGTTCATCACATGGACGGGAGACACAGATTTCAGTTCGTATTGGATCGGCGCTGGTAGGATTTGTTTTGGATTTGCTAGATTTGCAGTCTTTTGGTATGAAAATACGCGTGAGACACCGCATCAATAGTTTTCAAGCGCTTGCCTGGTATGTTGACATAGCCGACGTCAAGAAGAGAGCTGAGTGAAGGTGAAAGTCGAGGAGAACGCCTGTGTGAGTGCACTTGTCCTGTAAACGTCCCATGGAGTATTGCAGGAGTGTTTTTTCATCAAACTTGTTGAGGACTCGTCAAGGTTCGGTTTAGAATTGATGTTCACAAGTCATATTGCTGAGTGTGGCGTAAAACTATACTCACTCACAGTTACTCAGGAGCACACGCAGACACCAAGAGTGTAGTTCCAGAAGATTTCATGAACTGACTTAAGACCTGTTCAGTTGTTTGTGATTGGATTGTCTGGGGAGCTGAGCCAGGAAATAAAATGCTGATGAGTCTGTTGAGAGCCTGAGACAAAGGTACGCAGAGACCGGGTTACATGGAAAGATATCGGAATGTGGCGATGTCTTAGTCTTTGTGAATGCGTTGAGTCCACTCTGCCGTTTATGACCGCTGAGTAATCAGTTTATGCGTTGAGTCCACTGTGAAGTGTATGACTGGTTGATCCGCTAAGTAATCAGTTTATGCTTTGAGTCCACTGTGAAGTGTATGACTGGTTGATCCTGTGAAGTGTATTACTGGTTGATCCGCTGAGTAATCAGTTTATGCGTTGAGTCCACTGTGAAGTGTATGACTGGTTGATCCGCTAAGTAATCAGTTTATGCTTTGAGTCCACTGTGAAGTGTATGACTGGTTGATCCTGTGAAGTGTATTACTGGTTGATCCGCTGAGTAATCAGTTTATGCGTTGAGTCCACTGTGAAGTGTATGACTGGTTGATGCGCTGAGGAATCAGTTTATGCGTTGAGTCCACTGTGAAGTGTATGACTGGTTGATCCGCTGAGTAATCAGTTTATGCGTTGAGTCCACTGTGAAGTGTATGACTGGTTGATCCTGTGAAGTGTATTACTGGTTGATCCGCTGAGTAATCAGTTTATGCGTTGAGTCCACTGTGAAGTGTATGACTGGTTGATCCGCTGAGTAATCAGTTTATGCGTTGAGTCCACTGTGAAGTGTATGACTGGTTGATCCGCTGAGTAATCAGTTTATGCGTTGAGTCCACTGTGAAGTGTATGACTGGTTGATCCGCTGAGTAATCAGTTTATGCGTTGAGTCCACTGTGAAGTGTATGACTGGTTGATCCGCTGAGTAATCAGTTTATGCGTTGAGTCCACTGTGAAGTGTATGACTGGTTGATGCGCTGAGGAATCAGTTTATGCGTTGAGTCCACTGTGAAGTGTATGACTGGTTGATCCGCTGAGTAATCAGTTTATGCGTTGAGTCCACTGTGAAGTGTATGACTGGTTGATCCGCTAGGTAATCAGTTTATGCTTTGAGTCCACTGTGAAGTGTATGACTGGTTGATCCTGTGAAGTGTATTACTGGTTGATCCGCTGAGGAATCAGTTTATGCGTTGAGTCCACTGTGAAGTGTATGACTGGTTGATCCGCTAAGTAATCAGTTTATGCTTTGAGTCCACTGTGAAGTGTATGACTGGTTGATCCGCTGAGTAATCAGTTTATGCGTTGAGTCCACTGTGAAGTGTATGACTGGTTGATCCGCTGAGTAATCAGTTTATGCGTTGAGTCCACTGTGAAGTGTATTACTGGTTGATCCGCTGAGTAATCAGTTTATGCGTTGAGTCCACTGTGAAGTGTATGACTGGTTGATGCGCTGAGGAATCAGTTACTTCCAGATTTGCTGCCAAAATCGTTTAAGAGTTACTACCGTGTTGTGATACGTGCTCGTTATTTAACGAGTTATTTAGAAGATTGAGAAGATTACTTACAGCTTGACTAGACAGTATACCCATGAATTGCTAAACATATCAGTTTAGATAGGCAGTCATTAAATATTTAAAGCAAAGATGTTCATCAATAACCTATACCAAGCACCTTTTCATCTGATAGTAATTGTGCTGCACCACAGACACACTGTCATCATTATAAACATGACTGTTGACAGTTGGCGCTGAGGGACGCACGCCAGCAACGGGAAGTCACACGTTATGTGATATACATATTCTGGTGTAGAAGTAACCAACCCTTAATTAATTTTGCATGTCTGAGTTTCAGCAATACTGACACCTTGAGGTTTCCCTTTACAATGTTCGGCATTTGTAACTCCTTGACCTATCAGTTCTGCAGTAATCTCTACCTCTCCCATGATAGACTGATAAGGAACTAGTTCTGTTGCGATAACGCTGCTGAGTCAAGTGCCTTGTCCAGTTTGTGGAAAATCAAATATGGCCAGTCTGCAACGCCAGGGATATATGGATGTTACGAAATATTTTCTCTATAATATATATTCATTTAAATAATGTTCGTTTCTTTATGAAATCAGAGTTTTTAAAGAACAAATAGTATATTTTTTATTTTAAGATGCATGACAAGATATTCAAAATCTAAGCATTGTAGCAACGAAATGATCATTACGCTCAGTTAATAAACGAAACGACTTTCTGTTTCACGTAAACAGGATTATATTTACATAGAGTAAATTAACTAACGTTTTATGTGAGGAATCGGAACGGTGATTAAGGTCAATAAATGATTTCATGATTCGGACAGTCTGCCAGCAGCCAACTGTTTACAGTTATTGACAGATTTGTATCTTCACGAAATTTGACGCAATGGAATATGATTAATACGAGACCATCACGATATCAACACGTGCGCGTTCAGATTACACGAAGCTAAAATCTAAATAGTCCGTATAATGTTACAGCACTGTTAATGTATTTTAGTTGTGCTTTAATAAATGCACATCATTTTCTTATATATTCACGGCGTAATAATGTTGTCAGTAAATGCTATCTTTGGCGAGAGACCAAGATGTGTGTCGATTATATTTTACAAATCTGTAGATATACTCATCGGACGTCGGACGTCGGACGTCGGACGTCGCAGAGTCGTGTAACCAGTTGTAACTTAAAGAGATATATAGTGGGGCGTGGCCAGTCAACCATCAGATCCACAGCAACAAGACTGCATATACCATAACAATACATACAACACAGGTGAATGCGATGCCTAACTGAAATGTAAGTCGCAGAAAATAATCAATATATAGTGTGACAAATGATGTACAAGTCTACTTGTTTTGCTTGAACGACTAAAGCGCTGAAAGACTTTTGTTTTAAACATATTTCATTCATTAAGAGAAAGGACTGGACACACGTCATCCAACTTAGAAAAGTTCCACGTCATCTTGGTATTTACACACACAAACATTGTTTTTCAACAGAAAAGTGAGGGACGGGTATTGGTTTGCACTTAATATTGTCAATATTGTAAGGGATATGGTGTCTGTCTCCGCATCAACAGGAAGTTAAAGGAAGTTAAAGTACGAGGGCCATAGGCCATAGGCACCCAATATACGAGGGGATGTCAATAAGTTTTGAGTCTTGAGCATTTTTCATACCCAGGTGTCACAGCCTATGGTACGACATTGAACCTTGGGGTGTAGCTGATGTGATATATAAGTTTTGGTATCCTACTCTCAGAAGTTATTGAACAGGTCACATTGACAGAAAGAGACCCCCCTCACGGCAGTGAAAATGAATAAAATTGAGTATAGAGCAGTAATTACGTTTTTAGTTCTTGAAGGAAACTCGACGAAGAACACTGAAGACAGGCTTTCAGCAGTTTATGGGAAGTCTTCCCCTTCATCTGCTACCATCAAACGATGGGTCAATGAATTTAAGTATGGTAGAGAGAGTCTTGAAGATGACCCCCGTCCAGGTCGCCCAACAACAAGCACTAGTCAGGAAAACATTGACAGAGTGCGTAGACTTGTGCTGGAAAATCGTCGAATGACACTCCACGAGTTAGAGGAGACCACAGGCATTTCACACGGATCCATCGAGACAATTCTTCATGAACATCTCGTCATGTCTAAGGTGTGCGCAAGATGGGTGCCAAGAATGCTTACAGATGAAATGAAGCAAACAGGAGTCACCATAAGCAATCCGTGTTAACCAGATACAACAACAATCCAGAAGATTGTCACTTTAGGCTAGTAACCTGTGAAGAAAGCTGGATCCACCACTATGATCCTGAGAGCAAACAAGAATCCATGGAATGGAAACATGTCACTCCTCCCAGAACCAAAAAGTTCAAAGCCTCCAGATCTGTGCAGTAGGTCATGGCGACAGTCTTCTGGGATAGCAAAGGCGTCATCCACATAGATTACTTACCAAAAGGAAGAACAATGATTGGGGAATATTACGCTAACTTATTTAGGCAAGTGTGACAGTCAATCAAGCAGAAGCCCCGGGGCAAGATCAGACGTGGTATTCTTCTACATCAAGACAATGCTCCAGTACACACCTCTCGCGTTGCAGCCGCTGCTGTCCAGGAATGCGGGTACGAAATCTTGCCGCATCCCCACTACTCTCCAGACCTGGCACCAAGTGATTACCATCTGTTCCCAAATCTCAAGAAACACTTGCGTGGTCGTAGATTTCAGGATGAAAATGAGCTTATTGCTGCTACTGAGGCTTGGTTTGAGGACCAAAATGGCGCCTTCTACAGAGATGGCATCAGCGCCTGGCAGAAAAGATGGAACAAGTGTCTTGACTCACAAGGGGACTATGTTGAAAAATAAATGTGGTTCATACCAATATTTTGTGTTTTTCTATGCAAGGCTCAAAACCTATTGACATCCCCTCGTACATAGGCCAAAATATTGTCGAAAAAGCGTGACATTATGCTTTTAACTGACATGTGTTAAACATGCACCTATCTTTTCTGTGTCTTTCCGGGAATGAAGACGGGAGCAGTCAAGACTATCAGTTCAGATACTCAACTTGACTTTTATATGTGATAGACAGTTTTATACCAGGAAAACCACTTAAAGAAGCTACATTAAGATCGTTACATAATGTATATATCCCGTCGATCGTAGTATGTCAGTCTAAACGGTACATCGTATTTTTCTCAACTCCCTGGGTATATACAACTCTTGCAGCCATGTAGGCGAACCGAGTTAATGAGGCTTGTAAGGTACCCATTCACAGCGGGATAGCCTGGGACACATTGTCACAGTATTTTGTCCAAGTTTACTGCACGTTGCTGTACCCGATACGGCACGTATTCATGTGGCCACCATCTGGTCATTTACCAGCGTATCCGTGGGCTCTTTTAGGTGCACTTTCTTATATTATGAATGGCACAGGGTCGGTTTACCAATGACATGTGAAGTATTGTGAACCATATCTGGAGTCTTAGAGAATGTGAGTATCTTTGTAGATGAGAATGAATCCGGTCGTATTTGCCACGTGACGCGATGTCCACTGTCCGGGAAGCAGTGTGAGAACACGTCCACAACATTGTGTGTAACATGTGAGAACGCGTTTGGTGCCCACAACATTGTGTGTTACATGTGAGAACACGTCCAGTGCCCACAACATTGTGTGTTACATGTGAGAACACGTCCAGTGCCCACAACATTGTGTGTAACATGTGAGAACACATCCGGTGCCCACAACATTGTGTGTAACACGTGAGAACACGTCTGGTACCCACAACATTGTGTGTAACACGTGAGAACACGTCTGGTGCCCACAACATTGTGTGTAACATGCGAGAACACGTCCCTCAAAACTGTTCAACATATACGAACACGTCCTATGCTCATAACACTGTGTTCAACATGTGAGGGCACGTCCGGTGCCTACAACACTAAGTTTAACATGTGAGAACACGTCCTGTGCCCACAACACTGGGTTTAACATGTGAGAGCACGTCCAGTGCCTACAACACTGGGTTTAACATGTGAGAGCACGTACGATGCCTACAACACTAGGTTTAACATGTGAGAACACGCCCGGTGCCCACAACTCTGTGTTTAACATGTGAGGTGCAAAGGTAGCTGGACAAGAAACAAAACATTTTACATGCCATACACGTTTAACGAAACTAATTCTCACACTACATAGAATTTTACACGTGTATAAAGATACTGGATGGCGAGTCTTCTTTTCTGCGTTTCAAAGCATGATATACAAACATAGTAACTACATTCTGAATCAGGTCATGGTTACTGCAGTTTAACAAAGAGTAAAATTTATCTATGGATGGATGGACATAATCGAACTCTTTAAGCAACTTTTACATAGTTTTCATATTATGGACATACGAGCAAATATGATTCTCGGTTTCTGTGACGTCAGTATTCCATGATTTACATAACCTGCCTTCTCTTTTTATCTTCATATATCTACCTTTGCAATCTACAAGTCATGTGATGTGCAGCGAAAACTTGCTAAACTTACTCTGAAATGTATTTCAGTTCACTTACTCTGACTCACATTGTGACTGAAAGACAAGGATCAAAGTTAAATTCGACCTTTTAATATTTTTTCCAGAAATACCATTGATTCCACGTTGTGTATGGGCTGTTTTACGTATTGTGTATGGGGGATACGGTAACACATGAATAGTAGATACGAACTATGTTAAGTGATTGTTTTTGGTTCAATCGTTTGTTTGTTGTTACGCTGCATTCAGCACTATCCCTGCTCTATGACGGCGGTAAATAATCTCATTTAGTGGTTAACACTCATTCTGTTCATTGAGTTCCCTGGGAGTTTCTATGCGCTCCTGTAATCTGGCTTCTTGGAGGCCTGGTTTGAGGACAATTTGAGGACGGGGGTTCGCTCTTCATGCGCACTATGTCGGTAGGTAGTGTGTATTGTCTGTCTCACAGTCCCTGAACCACATTATTTTCCCAACTGCCACTCCCTCTCTGCAATGCTTGAACTTCAAATGAAGCAAGTCTAGATTTCCTGAATCTCTGGTCTCCGTGGGGCTTCTTTTCAATTTATATAGGTAAGTTTGTTCCTATCAAAATTGACCCGTGAAGGTCCCGGGGTAGAATAGGCCTTCAGCAACCCATGCTTGCCACAAAAGGTGACTGTGCTTGCCGTAAGAGGTGACTAACGGGATCGGGTGGTCAGGCTTGCTGACTTGGTTGACACATGTCATCGGTTCCCAATTGCGCAGATCGATGCTCATGTTGTTGATCACTGGATTGTCTGGTCCAGACTCGATTATTTACAGACAGCCGCCATATAGCTGGAATATTGCTGAGTGCGGCGTAAAACTCAACTCACTCACTCACTCCTATCAAAATTGTATATATTCAGAGCACTAAGCATCAATCTAGGTGTGTGTACTAAGCCTGGCGTCAGTATGGGACATCGGAGGATTCTTATGTCATCAGGTTGTCTAAGGAAGGACGCATCGGCCCAGGGCTTAAAAAATGCAGCAAGCAAAAGTCAGCGAGTCGCACAGTAGTGGTATCGCACTCGCGTATAGACGTCTGTGAGTAGCATCCATGCCTTTTGGCACCGACACCAGTAGAATTTAAAAATACTTCACCCACCTTGAATTCGTTTTGCATGTGATATGTTAATCATGGAATGTTACTGGTTAAAGAGTTTCAAGCGTTCATTCAAAACACTTGACAGACAACTTAAAATCAGCCAAGGTTCCATACCATGACGAACGTCTTGAACGCAGTTTGGCGTTAGTCCCTTTCCTCTAACTCTGCCATCGTTTCTGGACTTATTGAGCTGACTTCCGTGTGTAAAGAGCACTCTACACGGGTCAAGGCATTGCCACGGAAGGGGCGGAAAACTCGTACACCATCCATATGAAGTCGTCGAAGGACTATTCGTTTGCTAATGGCGTGTCCTAGTCGCCACCGTCTGTTCCACCAAACCGATGAGAACCAAGACCGTTTCTGGACATATTGAGCTGACTTTCGTGTGTAGAGAGCACTCTACACGGGTCAAGGCATTGCCACCATCCATACCAAGTCGTCGAAGGACTATTCGCTTGCCAATGGCGTGTGCTAGTCGCCACCGTCTGTTCCACCAAACCGATCAGAACCAAGACTGTCTCACAAGCACACAATATCCAAAACACATAGTCCAATATAGTCAACATAGCAGTCATACTCGCCATCACGCCCACACAAGGTTCAGACCAACCCGAGCAAACTCATCGAGCTCATTTCCATCCTACTGAAACAACCCAAAGGCAAACGCCTTGCACGCTTAACAAGTTTTCTACTACTGACGTCTAGCCAGACTAATCACCATCGAGAACACTGTTAACAAAGTCCTAACCACTATACCCAAACAGACGTAACGATTGCAGGCTTCATCTTCATTTTGATGGACTGTGTCAGTCTAGATATCTCTGGACCTAGAAATGAGAGACTAGGCATTTTGCTGGATGAAACTTTGAATTACCTAGCCCTTGACATTTCAGCTCCTAATCTAGAAGTACTGGCAATCAAAACAATGCACAAATCGCTGTCAATAACGGCATTTATTAAAACTTCACATTTTGACTAAATTCATAGTGAGCACAGCTGTATGGTGGCGATCTGTAAATATCGGGTCTGGATCAGACAATACAGTGATCAACAGCATGAGCATCGATCTGCGCAATTGAGAACCGATGACGTGTGCTGACCAATTCAGCGAGCTTGACCACCCGAAACAGCTAGTCACTTCGGATGTGTTACTGAAGACCAATTCTAACTTTGATCTTGATGGGTGAAGAAATTTACGGCATCAAATACCAGCCTAATAAAATGCACATCACCCACTTTGGGTCAAAAACAGTTTCAGACTTGCTATACGGAATTAACATCAAAACAAAGTCACAGACGATCGAATTCTATATTTCATTCACTAACTCACGTAAATATCTGAGACATAACAGTAAAATCACACAACATGTTCAGGGCTCCTTCCCCTTAGGACAGTGTAACACCACAAAGAAGCACTTCACAGAAGCTCGTGTCAAATCATCTACTTTATCAGATGAAATAATCTAAAAGATTGCTTGAAAACGCCAATTGGCAACTGACACGGAGGCTACAAAACCTACATGTGTAGCTGGCGGAATAACAGTTATGACTAAATAGTGTTCTCACATTACACCTCAGTTGAAATATCTCCTGGCTTAATTAAAGTAAAAGAAGGAATAGACTTCCTAGATCTTTTTTCTCTCGCTCCCTCGTGGCCTCAAACACGCCTCATCAAACGTTGCAGTTCTACGACTAATAAAAGACTACATCGAGATGAAGTTGACAAATTACAGGACATTCCCAGATGCCTTGTGGGACTGGATACATGTTTAGTTAGCCAACGTTGCCTCACCGATGGTTAATTGCCAGTCGAACTGAGGCTTTTTGCCATCGATGTTTTTAGCAGAGTGAACCCAAGAGGCGTATTCCTACGGAGCTGGTTGCACTGAAGGAGACTGCGCTAGACAATGGAAAACTGACATGCATCATGACGTCGGGTACCAATGGACAATTCAATACTTGGAGATGTGTGTACACACACACACACACACACACACACACACACACACACACACACACACACACTAAAATAAAATAATAAATCAATGCATAAACTTGTAGAAAGAGTGAATTCACGTATTCACGGTTTTGTTATGAATGGAAATGAAATTCAGTCACAACGTGACGTAACTGAGAGGTCATCGGTTAGAATTGTTAGAATCTCCGGTCACGTCGTTACGACACAGGTCAACGAAATACAATACATATGTGACATACGAGGTTAGTTTCCATACGTTGACCACGTGGGTAATAAATATATTTTATGATGTGCCAAACCACACATATAATAGATATTAATTTGGCGACGTCTGTGCACTTTAGATCATCAAGAAAGTTAACTCGAATAATTTATTACAGCCAAACTCCGATACATGTATATTTATCTTTTCATCTTGTCCTGTTTTGATATTTTTCTTATTTGGTCTTCCATTATTTTCAATGCACTCCGCTTACGGGCGAATAACATTTCTATGTACCCCGCTTACGGGCGAATAACATTTCTATGTACCCCGCTGGGAATGCTCCACTCATTTGGCACTTCGTAGTAGTAATTCTCTATCTCGAATAACATTAAATCACATATGGAGCACGATCTCAAATCTGTTTTTCAAACACCTGCAAAATTGAAAGAGAGAGAATGTGCGTGTGTGTGTGTGATAGAGCAAAAGAGAGAGAGAGTGGCTAGCTGGCTTTTAGATATTTTCCTTTTGCGTTGAGGGTTTTCCTGTCATTACTTTGCATTTTCTTTAAGGCTACTGTAAATGGTTTATACTCGAAAAGTAAGTTAGCTGTCTTTCATATCATGATTCGTATAACCTATTACATGTTAATGTGATAAAGAAACAAAACTAAGATGACTGTTATCTTGCCGATAAATCAATGGAGGAAAAACGAACAAAATATGCGTTGAAATAGGTAGGCACTTCAGATCTCGGAGCAGAGGGACCAGATTCAGATAAGTGGGGTTAGGAACATTATAAGCAAAGTTTGTCCAGCAAGGACAATATAAAGGACTGACTTCACAAGTTTCACATTTGCACAACACAAAGGACTGGACAAGATGCGCACGACGTCGTGTCGATATGCCATTTAACCTGCATCAAGAATGAATGGTTGATTTTCCCACGAGTTGTGATGACACCCAATACTAGTTCAATTCCATCTGTAAACTGACAACAACGTTGAGAAACGCAAGCTTCGTTAAGACACATGTTCGTGGCACAAATATTGTTCACGTCAGCGTGAAACAGCATTAACCGACATAATTAATGTCCGTTCCACATGTGCTCCGTACAACTGTTGAGGGCATGTTCATATTGTGGATGTTAATGCTACCTGGTCGTTGCTTAGATACAGATGACACGAGGTGGATTTATTAAAAGACAGTCTGTTTTACAAGCCTTTCCTCGGACAATGCTGATTAATTTCCCGTGACATCAATATGGAAATCTTCAATTTGAGAAGGTTTTATGTGGGAATACTCCGGTCTTTATCGTGATCTGTAACCTTTTCACACATTTATACTTTTAAGCCATAACAGCACTACACACAGTGGTTTGGTTGTTAAGGATGCGGAGAATATTGCATTTTCCAAACTTTCTGTGGCCAAATTTACACACTTACCTTGCCCTTGCATCGAACTGTTTCGTATTATTCCGTCATATGGAAAGAGTAAGTTATCACATAAACCCCATGCAAAAGAATTCAGCCAGAAACCGAATAGCAACTTAAAAGTAAAGCATAATTTCCGAATGTATCATCAACTTAAGGAAGTGAACACATCGATACAAATCACAACAAATTATGAACAACTTTAGTGAGTGAGTTTAGCTACACGGCGCCAGTCTGTAAATATTCGAGTCTGGACCAGACAATCCAGTAATGGACATGAGCATCGATCTGCGCAACTGGAAACCGATGACATGTGTACCAAGAAAGCGAGCCTGACCACCCAGTCCCTTTAGCTGCCTCTTACAAGCATGGTCACTTTTTGTGGCGAGCATAGGTGGCTGGAAACTATTCTACGCAGGATCTTCATTGCCCGGTGTCTGGGGTGAAGTCAGTGTGATGTAATGAAATAGGCAGTCTCTTGCCACTTAATGGTTTAAATACTTCACGTTCAAGACTTACTGGATTAGTCCTTATCAAAATATATCAGCTTTCACTCAAACGACAGAAATATACCCCTAACTATTGTGAAAACACAATTGTACTAACTTCTGCTGAAAACCACGTTAAACAATTAAAACATTGTGAATGCACAGAGACATTTGCAAAGTAGTCAGGTTTAACATGTTACACTTGGAGTACACTTTCTTAGTAAAATACAGATTCTAGTACTTGTGTTGGGTCAAGTCCCACCTGGGATTTGAACCCACACCCTGAGAGTCACCTAATCGCAACCACATAAAGTCAGCCACCTGACAGTCTCAGTCACCGCGGCTTCCATACCTTGCAAGCTGTTTGGGGCAGACAGAGAGTAGTTTTCTATTGTAGTTTCTAATTTTGCTGAAGGCTCTCTTTGAAGTTACTTTGATTAACATCCGAAGCTGCATATACAGCCAGGATATACAGCCGACTTTTCTGTAACGCCAGGCGTGGAACGGTGAGGGAATTGGACTCTACATGTTTCCGATGAAATAACCAGAATTGCAGCGATCAATAGGGGTTGGTGGAGACCCAGTGAAATACCAGGGCTGATTAATGCTGCCACATATGAATCTTTGACTGACCGTAAGGTTCCAATTAGTTTGATAAATTGGTTCACTTCAAGGACAAGGAAACTGAACATAGCGACAAGGCTGGGATTAATTGTCTGGAGCATGCTAAATCACCATTGCTGCATCGAAATCAAATTTGAAAAATGAAAATAGGGTAAACTGTCCACTGAGAAGTGCTGTGCAGACAGATATGGGACCGACTGTTCTTTAACTCTAAATGCACTCGCCCGCATCAAACAGCTGAACACCCAATATAAGGATTAAAAGGAATAAATGGAAGACCAAAAAACGTATACAGTAATTCTACCAGGCGGAAAATCAGTTATACTTGCTCAGAAGGCTAGCGTCCAGAAAGTGTCCAGAGGAGCGTCGAGTTTTTCATGCTTAAAAATTCATTGGAAACGATGTGGTGTGCTCAGCCCTGTACAACTGTTGTCGGCCAATCACATGGAAGAGGGTACCGGACGCACGTGATGCCCAAGGGAACAGTTGGTTTTATATGTCTATCTGCAGTTCCATGCCTGGATTATGGAGTGGTCCCGCGTGGTTCAGCGGGATTTGCTGATATGTCGGTTTTAGGACATGCAACCTGCCAGTGGGATTCGAACATTCGATATACAGTTAAACCAGACTATACATCCAGGTTTAATGAGATCATTACATTGTGTCAGGTTTATTGACTTTGACGCATTTACACTTGTTTGTTTCACACTTGCTGTGTCCAGAGAAGCCACACCTAACAGCCCCTTGTCTAGCACATATAGATGCAACTATTGGAGAGTTGCAATTGCTGACACTAATCATGAATGTTGGTGTGGTCATCTTGTCAGAGTTAAGATGTGTGAGACATGGAAGGGGTGTCAACGTACGCGATTCGACCCCTTTCTCTGCGAAATGCACAAGACTATATGTCTTATATTACCTCACACATAAATGTCACTGTCTGATTGGCTGGACGATCTTATATTATTTTCTATCTACCCCGCTTACAAGCGAGGTACAATTCAGTGTACCCCGCTGCCAGTAGTAACTCCTTCGGTACTTAGTAGTACTTCTCTATCTCGAATAAAATTGTCTTACGTATGATGTACGGAAATTACCGATGTTTTGCGAATGCAAATCAGGGGAAGGGAGAACTCTAAATTTGTTTTTCTTGTAAGCAAAATCTTACAATGGCTACAAAAAGATTTATACCCGTGCTTTAAACAATTCAAAAATAACATTCCTTCATGTGTGTGCGCATGTACATTTCATAAAATGTATAAATAATTTTCATTAATATTATCAGTTTTACTTGTAAAGTTGAATTAAATCGTTGTTTATTAACATGTTCGTATGAAAGTGCAACAGTAGACCCAGCGTATTAAATATTGTACATCACAGGAACTAAAGCACATGTTCCAGTAATGGCTACTTGTGGTCTTCTAACGCATGTGTAAAGGCTAAATGTAGATACTGAAATTTGTTTCATTAAAACATATCTGTACGATACGCAAAATATAAATCATAAAAGTGAACAGTAATCGGAAGGATAGGGTGATTGTGTTTACTCTTGTTCAATCGACCTTCACCTCAAAGAAAATGCCGAATATGTAGATGTACAACAATGTTGACGTATGGCATCACTAACGATGACCAATATCTTACTAAATGGGGCTTCGCTGACATGGGCACAGAGGATTTTGAGAGGATTCTTCCCTCGATTCATGGATCGTTTGTACATAATTATGAGATGTAAGTAATCAGAATGATTCTGACTCTCTGTGTAGTGTTATCGTTTTCATGGTAAGTATGAGAAGGCAGAAATGCTGACAATTACCGCTGTCGTTCAGCGTGATTTGGTGTCAGTCATGCCGTCACGCTGCACGGAAGTTTCTTATGAATTATCAATCTATGATAATTATGATATTTCTCTTTAGTTTGCTATTTTGTGCTACGATACTTTTTCACTGCATATTCCAGACATACTTAGAAATAATGAGTAGACAGGTGGATGTCGAAAACTTTCCGAAAATGCTACGTTGTGTAAAATCGTAATTTTTCTTTTAATTTTCAAATTTCAAGCAAGCGCAGTCTTTCGAGCACAGCGTTTGTTTTCACGTTTGTTTTCGTTTTATCAAGACAGTTGGTATTGGTGGTAAAGATCATGCTTTCTAAAATATATGGGAAAATCAGTGAAGCATTTGAGGAAGCTGACAATGAAAAATACGTGATATAATTGTCGTCCCAATATCTACTAACCTTCGAAAAACGTGATTTCGCGGTTACATGAAAATTTTATATAATTGCTATTTTTCAAATTCAATACTCCCAGTAATTATCAGCTTTTCACATCACAAAAATACAGTAAATAACGCAGAGCCTTCAACTGAGTCAAGTCTACCATCAACAAATTGATAAACCGATACCAGCAAATAGGCCAAACACGAGACAACCTGAGATCAGAAAAAGCATGAGGGCGATAGCACAAGGACACGGTATCAGTTAACGAACAGTCCTTCGACGACGTACGGCAGCTATACGAGCCTACCGCCCCTTCCATGCAAAGACCTTGACCCGTCTACGCCGTAAAAGCTTGCAGTACGTCGGCGACAGCGTCGTGTGACTTGGAGAGAATGCTCTTTACAGACGAAAGTCGGTTCAGCAAGGATGGCAGAGTTCGATATTAGCACAAGTAGAGAAGAGCGACTGGGGCCAAACTGCGCTCAAGAAGTTCGTTCGTTCGATGGCAGGCAGTATATTTGTGACCAGATTGCAACAAGACTGGTTATTATCCGAGGAAATATGAATGCCCACCAACATGGGGATGAAGTCAAAGAAGGGTCATTTTGTAACACAACAACGCAAAGCCTCACACCGCCAGAATTTTTGGAGAATACCTGCACAACGTCAACGTCAACGTCAACGTCAACGTCAACGAATTGTCAGAGCGTTCTCAAGACATGAACCTCACTGAACGTCTTACCACCTCCAGCGAACCGACAGCAACTTGAACAGACACTCTTGGACTTATGGAACAGGGTACCAGCTGACGTCATCCGACCACTGACGACGTCAATAAGGAGGCGTGTGTTTCTTTGTATGGGTGCCAAGGCTGGTCACATTCGCTATTGGTGACGTGTCCCATTACTACTGTCTCATCATGCATTTTGACCATGCATTTTTTAATGAACTCTTATTTCTGTAAATGTTAATTTTGGCCCATTGAATGAATTGCGGCAAATGCAAGACCACCGCTACAAGTTTCAGTCAAATTGCTGTTTTATGCACGTACAAGAATTATGATAAGTCTCATATACATCTTTGTATATATTTTTGGTCAGATAAAGATGGTGACTATCGTTTGCCCGGTAGTTTACTTTAGTAGGAAGTAAAAAGTAGACAACGCTTGAAAATAATACTGTCGAAATATGCTAAGGATATTTAATTAACACTCGCTAACATATTATTGTTACTGGTAAGGTTTCTTCTTCTGAAGATTTGAAAGGGTCAAGAAATGCATTGTCCGTCTCACATACCTCAAGAGGTCGTAGCATAGAAGGGACATACACACGAGGGGTCAAAAGTGAGTGAATGAGTGAGTATGGGTTTACGCCGCTGTTAGCGATATCCAAACAATATCACCGCGAGGGACATCAGAAACGGGTTTCACACATTGTACCGATGTAGGGATTCAAACCCGAACCTTCGGTGTGATGATCTAACACTTTAACCACGAAGCCACACTACCGACCCACGTGTCAAAAGAGTGTTGTGTAAAATACATATGTTGAATACATCCATGTGCCTGTACAGTCTATATCTCGGCGGCTGCAAGGTTTTTATCAACAATGCTTCCATAAGTATCGCCCATAGCGTCCTCCAATTATATTTGCAATATAGTATATCGACTATAGTATAACTATTGATTACATATATGCTACAGTATGAGAAACTGTCGTCAACAGACAGTGAAACCAGTCGTGTATCACCGATAAAATACGCGCTTGTAGTCGAGTTCAATAAATCCGTACCTCCACATTTGAAGAGTTCGATCTCAGCAAAGTTCCAGATCTTACATCCATGCCGGCTTACAACCTCGTTAATATCGGTTTTGTGCAATTGCAGGAGGGGAATTGTACGTTGATTGTAAAGTTGATTATAGGGGTCTAAGATTGATTGTAACTAAGATTGCTCTGTGCAAGTGGACCCAAGCGGTTTATTGTCATAAGAACTACATCTCATTTGAACTACCTCACAAATTAACTTCAGGGATTAATTAAGGATTAATTACCTGACTAGAGGCATCCCCATGGCATGTAATGGGCACAGCCCATCAGTCCTTCCAGAAGGACCATATGCTTAAAATGACATCTGTAGAGTAGCTTGATACAGTCTAAATGGCAAGTATATTATGTTTTTGAAAAGATAATAAATCTATTAACCAGAAAGTTGAGGACTTAAGTGAGAAGAGTATATTGTAGTTAGTGAAAATTTCTTGTACTGAGAGCCAAAAAAACCCAAGCTGAGCTTAGTATATTGGACTGGAGATAAAGATATACTGGAGTAAAGACAGGCAGTGTTGTGGATTTACGGATCCCGACGATCGCATGTTTTTCAAGAAAAAAGCATTACCATGTGTGTGTGTGTGTGCGTGCGCGCGCGCGCACATCTCCAAGTGTTCAAAGGTTCATTGGTAACCGACGTCATGATGCATGTCAGTTTTCCATTGTCTAGTGCAGGCTCCTTCAGTGCAACCAGCTCCGTAGGAATACGCCTCTTGGTTTCACTCTCCTAACGACATCGATGGCAAAAAGCCTCAGTTCGACTGGCAATTAACCATCGGTGAGGCAACGTTGGCTAACTAAACGTGTATCCAGTCCCACAAGGCATCTGTGGAATGTCCTGTAATTTGTCAACTTCATCTCGATGCAGTCTTTTATTAGTCGTAGAACTGCAACGTTTGATGAGGCGTGTTTGGGGCCACGAGGGAGCGAGAGAAAAAGATCAAGGAAGTATCTTCCTTGTTTTACTTAAATTAAACCACGGAGATATTTACTTTAATTAAGCCACGGAGAACACTATTTAGTCATAACTGTTATTCCGCCAGCTGCACTTTGTAAGTTTTTTAGCCTCCGTGTCCGTTGGGAATTGGCGTTTTCAAGCAATCTGTTAGATTATTTCATCTGATAAAGTAGATGATTTGACACGGGCTTCTGTGAAGTGCTTCTTTGTGGTGTTACACTGTCCTAAGGGGAAGGAGTCCTGAACATGTTGTGTGATTTTACTTAAGTATTTTTAGTATCTAAAAGTAATAATACTTTCACTGGTGTTTTTTCCATTCTATCCTGACTTTAGGCATGTGGTGTGTGTGTGTGTGTGTGTGTGTGTGTGTGTGTGTGTGTGTGTGTGTGTGTGTGTGTGTGTGTGTGTGTGTGTGTGTGTGTGTGTGTGTGTGTGTGTGTGTGTGTGTGTGTGTGTGTGTGTGTGTGTGTGTGTGATTTTGTACCTGGATGTAATGTGATCGTGAAGGATGTATGTTAATGAGCGCCAAATAATTAAATGATATTTTATTTGTTTTCTGTTGGACAAATCCATTAAGCAGACGCAGGTGACAGCATGTAGTTAATCTATGCAGTGGACTATAAGATGTGTTGTTTTAAGCTGTAATTCTTATGGGATGGGGGTCTTGTGTGACGACACCGTCCAGATCTACCAGCCAACGTTGAGAAAGCCTCCACATGTTAAATGCAGCACTGATTCATATTCTTAGAGAAACAGATGGCGAATACAAGTGGTGACTAAATGAAATTTTGCTTCAATGTCGTAACCATATATTCTAAGTAGATGTTATCCAAGGAAATCTCAACAGGTGAAACTAGTGGTTTATACCACTAGAGACTGAACTGGATTACTGATATCTTCATTGGTTAGGCTAAATCAACAAGTGACATGTATCTCGTGCATCGGCGTGTCACTTTTATTTGTGCGCGTAGCGATTTTTTATTGCCATTAAAAAATTTGTCTTGGACGCGTCCCGATCATCCTTTTGTTCACTATAGGAATGAGTGTCTGCAAGAGACTGAATCTACAACTCATTAACACGTGCTAAACTTCCCAAGCTGTATTTCTGAGAGAAAAGAATAAAAATGTGTTCCTCCAGCGTCACTTTCTTGTCGATCAAAATTTAGCAAAAAAGTCCTACCGTCCTCGTTACTTTTGAAAAAAATGTGGCCGGGAAACATTTAATTTTTTTTGCAGCCTTATTGGTAAGCAGACGGACTGAAATTTTCCTGGTGTGATATTGAAGTAACGGTTATGGACTGAAGAACGTTTATGGATTGTGTTGCTACGTTGTTGGATCACACTGACTGTAATTCAGTTGATATACAATAAGCAAAGTACCAGCAACAAGCAGAACTCCTCCAGTATCAGCTATGTTTGGCTGTTCCCGTTTGTGCTGCAGGAATAAAATAGAGGTGTAATTTGCCAGTAATAATTCCATTCAAATCAGAGTCGGCCAAAGGTTCAGGCAAATGCCTTTTACAGATTTCTTGATCGCATGTTTTCACATTTTTAATTTCACAATTTTATTCACTAATAATACTGATCGGTAATCAAGCCGCAATGGCTTTCTGAACATTCCTTCTGTAGAAAAAGAATCTAATTTATCCAATATAAAGAACCACCATCGGAAGCTGTATGGATTCCACTAAATATTAATCAGCGAGACTTTCTGTCAGTCCTTACCGAATTTCCCTTTTTATGATTAATGATGCACATCAGTCGAATTTCGAAATAGATAAGTTAACAGATTTCAGGATATTTGAACCAACAGCGCAATTTTTGCAAGCATGAGTTAAGAGTATAGAAACTATCTTTAGCAGCCTAAAATTACCGCATTCGCGAAAAGCAACCCGCATTCGGGTCTAGCACCTGCCAGACATTTCACTATGCACACGGCTGTTACCACCCTGCCAACGTTACAAGGTTGACTGTAGGAACGTCGCATATCACGGCATATTTACACGGCAGATCTTGATTTAAAAAGAAAAACAGATGGCCCTATTATGTGTGGAAGACGAATCCCACAGTGTATGTAGAGCACCATAATTACGACTGCAGACTATAATTTGACAAACAATGTTTATAAAACGTTCCTTTCATTTCTAGACTTTTCAATGTCCTACCCATGGGCAAACGACTGTCCGTATGGACGGTCTCGAAATTAGGTCACCAAATGGCTGGCATTGGTATTAGTCTAAAGATGGTCCCAGGTGACGTTAAATTGTAACTCACTCAACCTGATCTTAGTATTTTCCATATTGCCCATTATTTTCCTTGGGTAAAATAATATACCATGCTCAGGTTGTCTGAAACCCGTCAACCGTCGTCACGCCATTTACTGTTGTGTTATTTCCACAGACAATCTTCCGATATCTGGACCACGCCATACGATACCCATTAACTTCTTATATTTTCACTGTACTAGAAGACACGCCTGGAAATAACATTGTCGGAATATGCTGAGGCTATTTAGTAAATTGCTGAACTAAAGCTTTGAAGGGGACAAGAAAAGGACATTATCGCCTGACACCTGGGTTGCAACATAACTTTCTCATAAAATGTTAATCAACACAAATTCGTAGTCTCATTACATTATCATCAATTGAAATTGCCAATCATGGAATGATACAATAGAAAGGTGTAACATCTATACATACATCAACAAAATGAAATGAAATAGCATCAAGCAATAACAGACTTCCAAATCATCAAAAGCATGTACCCGCGAAACAGTCGCGCAAAATGCGCTGCATTGATGGAACAGAATGTGAACATTAAGGTTCAAGTCAGGTTTAGACAGCGAGGCAGTGTACAGTCACGTGTATGACCACCATGGGCACGAATGTAAGGTTCCAAGCACTTTTCTTGCCCTTCCCACAGTGATGACGTGTCAGAACCAATGAATGTGCGGGATACGCCACTCATCTGAGACCGTCCACATTCTGGAATATTTTGTTGATGTGATAATATCTGCGATAATATCTACGATATTTTGTTGATGTGATAATTTCCCTTGTCCAAATGACACCCATAGCTGAACAGCAGACTTTAGGTCAACCTGTTTGGGCAAAAACATCTGTGTCGACAGCATTTTGACATAAAGGCAGATTCTGGTACCGGTCTCATCCTAATCAGTGCACTGCATATCATCTTCCCTTCCTACTGTCTCCACAGACTAACCAGCTTTTATGAACATCATCCTGGTTGGTAAGAGCTCTATCTGTTAAGTAAGAATACAAGGAGTTGTTTTGTGTCCTTTGACTCTTTTAGAAAAGAAGCAAAGATCAAACGTAATCTAGTTTTACGGGAAACCTACTACTTACTGTTGCTTGTCCAGTTTGTAAGATGGAAACCGCCTTTCTGACAGAGAGCGGATACTTTCTTTACTGTGAAAACTGGACACAGCTGCTTTAGATATCAAGCAATGATCAATGTATCATCAATCATCAATAGGCATTCAGCAGAGCAGCATTAGCACAACAATGAGATGAAGGAAGTAATGTCAAACATATGAGCCTTCATTATGTACTTCACAAGTGATTTTTTAAGTCTCCATTTGGCTACAATAGGAAGCGTTGGTAATAATAACATCGACCATTACTGCACAGATTTTCTGTTTAAATCTCATCAGAACGCCAATGAAACTATTCATAAGGTCAGGACCAGAGATCAACTGTTCTTTAATGGAAGTTCCGTTATAGGTTGAGGCACAGTTGAATATATAACACGCAACTTCTTCTTTTTGGGATAGTATACCTCATGCTATAGAATGTACCACATCTGTAAATTGCTTGGTTCCAACTCGTCACTAGGAAGAACTTCAGCATAGCCCTTCTCCAACACCTTCTCCATGAAGGTGGTGTATTCTTGATGTTTATCCTTTTCCATCCGTTTCCATGAGTTGAGTTCACTCAACCTCTTGTAAGCGAGTGGATAGTTTACTGGGAACTGTACTTTTTGCGAAAGGGAGTTCATCCGCATGGTGTCTATCTTTCATCTTGACTGATTCTTCAACTCTCTGTAAACTTTGATCGGGGTGGGGTTTGTGGCAAATGTTCCTCTCCTATTCTTACGACCACTGGGGTGTAGGCATTTGCAACGTTATTGACTATCAATATCAAAAGTCTAACTTCAACATCTGTCTGAGAGATCTGAACGTCATGTAGATGTGACCATTGGGAAATATCTTCCATGGTGGGACTACAAGCTATTACCACGGACGTTGCATTAATGTCAACTATTCTAGGGTGGCCACTGCTGCTGATACTTATCTTGACTGGTTTTCCGCAGGCACCTAGTTGTCCCACAAGTCTGTGGTACAAAAGGAAGCACTGCTGCCAGGGTCAAGGAAAGCATATGTCTCTACTGCATGTATTTCTCAGGTCGTCCTCAGCTCCACTGGAACAATTACCATAGTGAAGGCACTGTCTAAGTGCTTGCTTGCATCTCTTCAAGGAGCTACGTCAAGGAGGAAGAGAGTATAAAGTCTTCGTTGAACAAACAGCAGTTTCTTTGGGTCTTCTTTTGGATCTGTCGGCATCAAAAGATT